>NW_024070211.1:39142818-39435528 GCF_014754425.2 Oryx dammah | reverse complement strand
CCCTGTAGCTGTGATTGCAGTGGTTTCTCTTGCTGTGGAGTCCGGGCACCAGGGCGCATGGGCCCTGTAGCTGTGATTACAGTGGTTTCTCTTGCTGTGGAGTCCGGGCACCAGGGTGCATGGGCCCTGTAGCTGTGATTGCAGTGGTTTCTCTTGCTATGGAGTCCAGGCTCCAGGGCGCATGGACCCTGTAGCTGTGATTGCAGTGGTTTCTCTTGTTGTGGAGTCCAGGCTCTAGGGCGAATGGGCTCTGTAGTTGTGGTGCAGGGGCTTAGTTGATCAACAGCGTGTGGGATCCTCCCAGGTAGTACCTGTGTCCCCTCCACTGTAGGCAGATTCTTAACCACTGGACCACCAGAGAAGTCCTTCTTTATATGTTTTTAAACAGCAACTGATCATAACAGTAAATGGTGAACCATTTTTCTGCGACAAGGTTATGCTAAAAGGTTTCCAAGGTTTTCCTCAAAAAAACAAAAAAGTAATAGTAAATGAATGTTTTATTATTATGGAAATATATACTGATGCAAGATTATACTACCTTTTGTAAAAAAATAAAAATAAACAGAAACCTCAATTAAAATAAAGTCAGGAGACCAGAAGGGAGAGCTGTCATGCCCTAGATGATAGCTGAGCCCAACAAGGGGAAGAAAAGACTCCTCTTTCTTTCCTGGCAAGAGCTCAGGCAATGAGAGACTCACAACTCGGCCAATGAAAAGCCACTAGACTTCAAACTCTCAGTTCCTCCAATGGATTCTTTGTTTACCGCCTTCCCCTGCCCCACCCCACCTCCAACATCCTTTTCCCTCTTTAAAACAGTTCTCCTCTCCACTTTTGCTGGGGGCTGGTGCGTGCACTGTAGTTGCAGACCCTGAATTGTAATCTTTTACTGATTTCAAATAAACTCATTTTTGCTGGAGAAATAACTGTAGTCTATCTGTTTTAGGTTGATAATTTCAGTGACGTGTAAAGACGATCTCTACCTGGTATTGATATTTGATAATAGAAAACGTTAAAAGACAAACAAATGCCAAGTACAGTGGTTTTAGAGTTTAAAAAACAATACCATGAACATTTAAATTTTAAAAATTATCATTCTTTTCTAATTTGAAGTATAGTTGATTTACAATGTTGAGTTAGTTTGTGGCATACGGAAAAAGATTCAATTATACATATATATATCCTTTTTCATATTCTTTTCCATTATGGTTTGTAATAAGGTACTGAATATAATATATATAATATAATATATATATAATATATACAGTAAGACCATATTGTTTATCTATTTTATATACAGTAGTGTGTATCTCCTAATTCCAAACTCCTAATTTATCACTCCCCCATCCCCTTTTCTCTTTGATAACTGTAAGTTTGTTTTCTATGTCTGTGTGTCCGTTTCTGTTAAAAGTTACCATTCTTAAAATGAACTTTTAACAGCACCCAATTATCGGAGAAGGCAATGGCACCCCACTCCAATACTCTTGCCTGGAAAATCCCATGGACGGAGGAGCCTGGTGGGCTGCAGTCCATGGGGTCACTAGGAGTCGGGCACAACTGAGCGACTTCACTTTCACGCATTGGAGAAGGCAATGGCAACCCACTCCAGTGTTCTTGCCTGGAGAATCCCAGGGACAAGGGAGCCTGGTGGGCGGCCGTCTATTGGGTCGCACAGAGTCAGACACAACTGAAGCGACTTAGCAGCAGCAGCAGCAGCAAAGCACATATTGCTTTGGTTGTCTTAATCTTTGTCTTGCTTTATGACAAATATTTCAGATATTGAATATTCTTTCATTCTGATATCTATTTTTTTAATTAATCATTTTATTTGCCTGTGTGGAGTCCCACTTGCCGAACGTGGAATCTAATTTCCTGACGAGGGATCAAACCCTGGCCCCCTGCATTGGGAGTACAGTCTTAGCTGCTAGATCATCAGGGAAGGCCTTGTTTTTTAATTTTGTGTTGATAGTTGAATTGTTGAGAGTATGTCTAGAAGTGTCTTCAAGCTGATTGTTAAGATACATGTAGTTTATTATAAATTCATCCCCTTTCTAAAATTAATTTTTATTGGAGTATAGTTGCTTTACAATGTTGTGGTATTTTCTACTGTATCCCTTTTTAAAATGATTAAAATATTGTATTTCTCTGATTTTTATTTCATTCTTGAAGTTTATCTTATTTTTGTTAATTCAGATTTTAGACCGGTTTCAGATTTCACGATGGAGAGTCCACAAAAACATTTACTCTTCTTCACATTTCTTCTGATAAGGCATATTTTCCTTCATAAGAATCTTTCCAGTAATGATTTTGCTAACTAAATGATTTTGTTCTTGTTTGCCAAAGCAAAGAAGCTGTCCCCCTCATATAAACTACTAACATTGCTTAAATATTTAATGAGGGATATTAGATCTTTTTTCAAATGCTAAGCAATTTGATTCTAATTTTTTTAAGCAGAATTCTGTTTTTGCTTAGAAGAATTGCATCAAGGTTACTTACTTTTTCAACTGCTAATCAAGCCAGTTTCAAGCAATTTAATATTCCTCTCACAATTTTGTAATATTCCTCTTTGAAAACAAGTGTCCCAACTTCAGTGGGCATAAAATCATTTTTTTCACTTGGGGTCTTTAAAAATCTCTCAATTATTATTTTTTCTGTGTGCTTCAAGGTGCCTTGCCATTCAAAAAGCCTAAAAGTTTTTTTTCCCCCATTCTTGTTACAAAAGAGAATTTTTTCCTGCAGAAAATGTGAACAGTATTATAATTTTTCTTATTTGAAAAACTGTCAGGAGGACATCATTTTGCAGATCATACTGATTAGCCCCAGCCTCATCGTCTGGATCTGAGCTCATTGCTTTCGTTTTTCTCATGTTCAGAATCTGCACTGTGTATGCTTCCTCTGCTAGTGGTTTTTGAAGCTTTCACCTTTCCAGGCTTTGAGTAAAACCCTTCTACCGCACAGTGAAGTAGCACAACTGCTGGAAACTTTCCAGATTTTTTCATGACTGCCACGCCATCATTAGTTGTTGATATGGGTGGATTCCGTCAAACCAGTAACAGCAGATCATTGATCTTTATTTCTTGTAGGAAGAATTATAATATTTTCCTCTCTTTTCTCAAATGATTTTCTTGGAATTCGGAAAACTATCAAAATTCCAAGAATTTCTGAAAAGGAATAGAAATACCACAGCAGATGCTGGGGTTACCGCAGTGAAGCCGACAGAACAGGCCCCCGCTCTCATGTAAACACACGTGAATGAGCTATTCCAGGCAGTAAAAGGGCGCTGAAGACAATAGGGTGGTGTGTCTGGGGACGGGTGTGGTGTGTTGGTTGGTATTGAGGTGTGGTGCCAGGTAGCAGTAAAGCTACAAGGAGCAGTGGCGTAAAGCAGTCTGTTTCTCTCTCATATAAAAGATACCTAGAGGCTGCTACTTCCTATCCCATGCCCATCCCATGGTATCATTTGTTTCCCAGGTTCCTCTCTGCTCTTCTTCCCATCATCACTGCCGCCTCAGAGTCCAGGATGCTTCGAGAAGGTGCAGTTATTATATTGGCATTCTAGACAGCAGGAGAGAGGAAAATAAGGACTTCTCTGCTTCTTCTTCTTTTTTTTTTTTTTAAGATTTTTTTATATGAATTTTTTAAAAAAGTCTTTATTGAACTTGCTACAAATTGTTTCCATTTTATCATTTAGTTTCTTGGCTATGAGACATGTGGGATCTCAGCTTCCTGACCAGGGATTGAACCCACACTCCATCATTAGAAGGTGAAGTCTTAACCACTGGACTACCAGGGAAGTCCCTCTGCTTGCTCTTAAGGAGGCTTCTAGGAAGTCTCACACAGTGTTTCCACCTACAACCATTAACCAGACGCGTGGCCACATTCAGCTGCTAGCACAGCTAGGAAATATGGACCGGCATACTGGGCATCAAAGTGCTGGCTAAAGGCCGACGTTCTATGGGAAGGAACAGCCAGGAGTGCATGGTTTACGAAGTCTTTTTAGGAAGCAACAATTCACTGGAACTTGAACAAAAAGCTTCTTGTGTGATGATGAGAACAGAACATCTCAGGCAAAGGAAACAGCAAATGCAAAAGAGAAGTGATGATGGAAAATGTGAAATGTTTGTTGACTTCATGGAATCAAGTGAGACTGGGAAGAAGTAAGGAAAGGAGGACAGGAAAGGGGTCCCGGAGACGGGCAATGTCTGGACCGCACAGGCCTTCACCTGTCACCAGGAGAGATTTGCTTTCATTTTTAAACAATTAAAAAAAATTTTTTTTTCAATTGCACTAGAAATTAGTTTTAAGGGAGGGAGAGCCATGCCTTAAATGCTTACTGGAATGCTTAGGTGCTAAAGAGATCTACTCATTAATGCACTAGTACTGACTTGGTTTTAACTTTGATTTCATCCTTAATCATTTAACTGGATGTGGTGAATTATTGCTTATTCTGCCTTTGTTTCTCTGAAGGCAACACGTAAAATTCTACCAGCTCATTCGCTGCCTCAATGAGAAACAGGTAATATCGTACAGTGAAATACTTTCTGTGGGGGCCTGGGATGCTGTAGATGTGAGGGACTTCGGGATGCTAATGAGTAAGCAATAGTAATAGCATACCTGTGACTTGGGGGTGGCTCTTTTAACCATTCCTTTTTTATTTTTTAACCTTTATTCTTTTAAGGCAATTAGGCGCTTGGGGTAGGAATCTATTATATCGTTAGGCAAGACTACACGGCCAAATGAACACATGTAAATTGACACTTGATTATTAGTTTCTGTTAGATATTTTGTGCTGTGGCACCCCACTCCAGTACCCTTGCCTGTAAACTCCCATGGACGTAGGAGCCTGGTGGGCTGCAGTCCATGGGGTTACTACTGAGCGACTTCACTTTCACTGTTCACTTTCATGCATTGAAGAAGGAAAAGGCAACCCACTCCAGTGTTCTTGCTTGGAGAATCCCAGGGACGGGGGAGCCTGGTGGGCTGCCGTCTATGGGGTCGCACAGAGTCGGACACGACTGAAGCGACTTAGCAGCAGCAGCAGCAACACCATCAAGGAGAGGTGAACAAAAGCTATGAGAACTTTTAGACTCGGTTCTCCACCGGTTTAGGAATTGCCGCAAATACCTGTCTGTGGCCGCCCTCTAGTGGTCTAATTAAGCCTAACATGTAAATACCACATAACAACCAATCTTTTCTATTCCTCTACCAAGGGCCACTCACCCTTCTTGTCTCAGAGAGGAGGACTTCCCCATGGTTCCTACTCCCTCCGTTCTGTCTCTTATAAATTGATTGGTGTGATTATTTGATTGACAGCTATCTCCTCCCCCATCTAACTAGACTGTACTCTGTGTGAGAGCAAGGACCTCTCTTTGCCTTTAGTTCTTGACCCCATTCTTAAATAAACATGTATTAAATGAATGAATAATTGAGCAGTAAAAGCCTGAATGTCAAGAACCTTTCCTACTTCTTCACTCCAGCCAACTTCACTAATTAGGAGAAAATAAGTTCAAGACCTCTGTGGTTGCTATTTTCTTTTTAAAGATTTTTTTGATGTGGACCATTTTATTGAATTTTTTCACAATACTGCTTCTATTTTATGCTTTGGTGTTTTGGCCGTAAGGTATGTGGAATCTTAGCTCCCTGACCAGGGATTGAACCCACACCCATTGCATTGGAAGGTGAAATCTTAACTACTGGAGCACCAGGGAAGTCGCTTGATATTTTCTTAAAGCAATTGATGCTATTTAAAGGGATTCTCCAGGCAAGAATACTGGAGTGGGTTGCCATTTCCTTCTCCAGGGGATCTTCCCGACCCAGGGATCGAACCTAGGTCTCCTGCATTGCAGGCAGATGCTTTAATCTCTGAGCCACCAGGGAAGCCTGCAAAAAATTTTAAATTAAAGTATAACATATATGCCAAATTGTAAGTATACAGTTTTGTGATTTTTCACAAACTGATCACACCCTGTAACCAGTACCCATATCAAGAAGCAGAACCGGTGCCACTTCTTGTCACTACTCAAGCCCAGCTTTTAACATCATCCAATCATTTTGCCTGTTTTCTTAGTTTATAAAAAATGGAATTGTACAGTATGGATCTTTTGTATCTGGCTTCTTTTACAATGTATTACATTGGTGAGTTTCATCCACATTATTTTTTGAAAACCTGTCTCAAAGATCAAAAATGACATGAGCAGAAAAGTTACAAAAGACTGCCTAAATGACCCTAAGTGGCACAGCTGAACGCAGTCCCCCAAACACTTGGGCAGCCAAAAAACAAGCTATAAAAATGAGACCCAGGTTTTTAAAGCAATGACTTAGAACTCTCTGTTCCTCCCCTCAATTCATTGTATTCCAAACTTCATGGCAATTTTTCTCCCAGTCCAAATGCTTGGACTAATGTACACATCCTTCTCCAAGTCCCATGAATTTTGCATTTTTCCTAACTTTCTTCCTGTTTTTTTTTACCTATATGCTTCTTCTTTGTGTGAATGTGTATGTGTGTGTATCCCATTTCCTGCTTGAGGGTGGATGGATGGTTGAGGTGGGAACAGTGAAACCGAGTTTAGACATAAAGGAAGAAAGTGAAAAGGGATCCAAGAAGGAAAAAATGGCAGCCAGAAACGACATACAGATGAAACAAATATTGTCTCAAGAAATACTTTCATAATCCAAAAGAAAAATAGAGTAATTACAAAGGAATAAAAAAATCCACTAAATAAGCCATAATTATTATATTAAAGGAGAAAATAAGATTTCATTTCTCTCAAAGGAAGGCAGCCTAAGCCTTCAAAATACTTCCATCCACATTTATGAAATATTCAAATATGAATAGCAGCCCACTTGGGGGAGAGTCTAGGAATGTGTTTGAAGTTGAGTGGCTCTGTAAGCAGCAGGGTTATTATAGAATAACTCCATGTGTCTACCTTACAATAAAGTAGAACACTTGATAGTTTAAATATTGGCTTCCTGAACATGATCATATTTGCTTCTCATAAAAATCTGGCGAGGTAGATAGGGCAGGAATTCTATAGGTATTTGAGAGAAAAGGAAACAGGTTCACAGAACATAAAGCCGTGCAACTGGCAAGAAGCACATTGGATGAGGAGGTAATGGACAGCATGGCGACTACAGTTAATAATACTGGGTTGTGTGTTTGAATGGAGTAGGAAATGGCAACCCACCCCAGCATCCTTGCCTGGAAAATTCCCTGGACAGAGAAGCCTAGCAGGCTACAGTCCATAGGGTCGCAAAGAGTTGGACAGAACTGAGCGACTGAGCATGCACGGACACATATGTATTCAAAAGGGGCTAAGAGAGTAGATCTTAAAATTCTCACCACAATAAAAAGCCTCTGGAACTATGTGTGGTGATGGATGTTAGCTGGACTTGTGGTGATCATTTCACATTATGTTGTGCATCTGAAACTGACATAATGTTCTATATCAAGTATTATATCTTGATAAAAACTAAAATAAAACACATATGAGGCCAAAACAGAAGACCGCTGGAGACTTGAAGTCAAAGCTTTGATCCCAAATCTTAATCACTTCTTGCTGCACAATCATACTGTTAATTATAAGAGGGAAATTTACAAGGAAATTTATAGCAGTTTCAAGTCTGGTTTTCAAAAATGAGATAACAGACTAAAAGACTAGATAGATGCTATGGTGGTGAGGAGACTTGGCCATTCAAAGAAATGTGATTATTTGCAGTTCACTCTAAGTCTTGCCCTTAGGAAATCAGCAAATTCATTGGCCCTACTTTTTACATAGTTCATGGTAGAACAGTCTTAACTTCACCTAGTAATTCCATGCCAGGGTCCACTTGGTTTTATCAACAGGGATTTCTTACATAACTCTAAATCCTCCCAATAGCAAATTTTTAAAAAAGCACTCTAAATTCCAAGGAGGAAGAGATCATATTTTGCATCATAAAGTCAAAACTGACTGAGAAAGCAGAGGTGCTAGCTAGACTGTACTCTCAGCTTGTCTTCCTGGTGGTGATTATCTAGTAGCTGGTTTGCAGGCGTTAGCAGAACTGTTCGCTACATGTTGGGCCACAAATCAAGTCACCAGTTTTCTTTGGATTTTGTAGTGGAGGGCACTGGCACCTTGGAGGCAGGCATCTGGACTTTTTCCCTGCTTTCAATCCATTCCGCTTTCCAGGATCCCTTTTGCCTTAAGGGAACGTCTCTTCCTCATTCTCAAGCCAGGTGGCTTCCATCTAGCTCATTCTATCCCTAACTCCAGGAATAAGCCCAGACTTCATCTTAACCCTTTAGAATAGTCTATTCTACTGGCCACAGTGATCAACTCAGGAAGAGGGAAATTAACTTGAAGTAGGCCAGGGAGACTCAATGCCAAGACTTTCTAAGAACTCCCCACTGGGATTCTGAGCTACAGGATGCTGTACACCTGTAGCTATGGAGGTCCACCATATATGGAAAGAGCCTGGTGAGAGCAAAGCCCACACAGAGGAAAACAGGACCGAGGAAGACAGAAGTCTACAAAGAACAGCTCCTGATAATCTTACTTGAACCTCTCCACCCAGCCATGCCCAAGGCTTATAGATCATCCTTTTGGTTAAATCTTGTATGGGTTAGTTTGCAGACATTTGCAGTTGGAAGAATTCTGCCCAGTGCAATGTAAGTGATCTCAGTTCAGAGTTATTTGCATTCTGACCCTCTGTAGCCTAATCTTTCCTTTCCTATTTTGCTAGAAGACAGACATGAAACCCAAGAACAGGTCAGACAAAACAGCTGCTGCTAATCTTGTACTAAATGCTCTCTGAGCAAACTTGGATCCACAACATTTGGGGGATTAAGTGCAAATCACTGAACCCTTATCTTTAGCAAGTAAGATATTTGTTCATATAGGCTTCTTTAAATAGTCAACTTTGCCTCTAATTTAAAGTTTAGGTTTAGGTTTTTAAATGTCTACAAAACTCTAGTGTTGAAAATGGAAGCTGGAAAATGTCTGTCAAGTTAAAAACTTACTTACAAGACTTTAAGAGAAGGGAGAGCCTCGTATTCTTGGGGGAAAGGCTCAATGAATTTCAGGGCCATAACTTCTGGTTTGTTTTCAAAGGGAGGATGAATAATGCTGGTTACCTTTTTTCTTACTTTTCTTACTACTACGGGTATCAAAACTAGAGAAATAGGTTTGTGTTTTGTTTTTTTTTTTTAAAGATTGTAGTAGTTATTTGTGGTGCTATGAATCTTAAACTCAACTTATGAAATGAGAATAATCCACTAACTATAGAAAAATACAAGAGAGAATAATAATGCATTAGATATAACAACAAAGGAAGCTTATATATTGTGCACTTACTATATGCCCAATCCTGTACTAAAGGCTTAACAGGCATTATTTAATTTATCCCGCACAACAATCCCATCAATCATCTTGTGTAATGAGGCTTAGAGAGGCTAAATTACTTACTCCTGGCCTCCTGGGAAAATATGAATCCAAGTCCAGGGCAGTCTGATTGCAGGATTAATTACCAAACTATGCTGTCTGGATTTCTAATCCCTTCTTTGTTCCTCATTGTGCATAAATTTAACTGAGAGGATATTTTGCTTGCCTGATTGTCATGATTTTTTAAAGTTTAAATCAGTATTACAAATCAGGCTGGTGCGTGGATAGTTAACATCAGAATGTATTGACACAGTTTTAGATTTTCATGAAAAGTGGGAAGATCTGGCCACCTGGCCTTTCTTTTCCCTAGGAGAGAGGGAATGTCTGGAGAGAGGTTTTGTCTGGCTGCCCTCTGTTGATGGGGCAGGTCCACTTGGAGCTGGACCAGTTCTCTGTAAATGCTATTGTAGCTCCCTGGCTTCCTGCTTCTATCCCCCCTCCCAGTTGCCTGTCCTTTGACTTTAAAGAAACACAGATCCAATTTCATGAAGCCTGCCGAAAGCCTTTCAGGGTCTCCTATTACCTGAAAGCACTTCCTATGCTGCTCCACCCCATCTTCCTAGTATATTCTCTGGCCTTTATGTTCACCCACTCCTTATATTCTGTCCTCTGGTCATGTTGGGTCCCTCACTGTCCGCCTGATGCACCATATACCTGACACCATTTACCCCTCTGTGTGTTCACGCCTTTCTCTTGCTGTTTTGGTGCATTCATGTCTGTCTGTTTTTTCTCAATGGTTCAGTTCTTCAGTTCAGTTCAGTTCAGTCGCTAAGTCATGTCCGACTCTTTGCGACCCCATGGGCTGCAGCACTCCAGGCTTCCCTGTCCATCACCAACTCCCAGAGTTTACTCAAGCTCATGTCCATTGAGTCGGTGATGTCATCCGACCATCTCATGCTCTGTCGTCCCCTTCTCCTCCCGCCTTCAATCTTTCCCAGCATCAGGGTCTTTTCCAATGAGTCAGCTCTTCGCATCAGGTGGCCAAAGTATTGGCGTTTCAGCTTCAGCATCAGTCCTTCCAATGAATATTCAAGACTGATTTTCTTTAGGATGAACTGGTTGGATCTCCCTGCAGTTCAAAAGCGTCAAGTCTTTGGCCCTCGGCTTTCTTTATAGTCCACCTCTCACATCCATACACCACCACTGGAAAAACCATAGCTTTGACTAGACAAACCTTTGTTGGCAAAGTAATATCTCTGCTTTTAATATGCTGTCTAGGTTGGTCATAGCTTATCTTCCAAGGAGCAAGCATCTTTTAATTTTATGGCTTCAGTCACCATCTGCAGTGGTTTTGGAGCCCAAGAAAATAGAGTCTCTCACTATTTCCATTGTTTCCCCATCTATTTGCCATGAATTACCACACAATTGCACTTATTTCACATGCTAGCAGATTAATGCTCAAAATTCTCCAAGCCAGGCTTCAACAGTACCTGAACCATGAACTTCCAGGTGTTCAAGCTGGATTTAGAAAAGGCAGAGGAACCACCAGAGATCAAATAGCCAACATCTGTTGGATCATAGAAAAAGCAAGAGAGCTCCAGAAAAACATCTACATCTGCTTTATTGACTATGCCAAAGCCTTTGACTGTGTGGATCACAATAAACTCTGGAAAATTCTTAGAGAGATGGGAATGCCAGACTACCTGACCTGCCTCCTGAGAAATCTGTATGCAGGTCAAGAAGCAGCAGTTAGAACTGGACATGGAACAACAGACTGGTTCCAAATAGGGAAAGGAGTATGTCAAGGCTGCACATTGTCACCCTGCTTATTTAACTTATATGCAGAGTACATCATGAGAAATGCTGGGCTGGAATCCAGGTTTTGAAGCACAAGCTGGAATCAAGATTGCTGGGAGAAATATCAATAATCTCAGATATGCAGATGACGCTACTCTTATGGCAGAAAGCGAAGAAGAACTAAAGAGCCTCTTGATGAAAGTGAAAGAGGAGAGTGAAAAAGTTGGCTTAAAACTCAACATTCAGAAAACTAGGATCACGGCATCCAGTCCCTTGTTTAACCACCTGCCAGTGACTTGTGGTATCGTGCCCTAGATCTGTGGTGGCTTATCAAACCCATTCCCCCCAGATAAAGGCAGGATTGTCATGGAGGGCAAACCACTATTGTAATGGAAAGTGGGGGTTTGGCTGCTCACATTCAAAAGTCAATAAAGAAGCAAGTTTGGTGGAAAGCTTGCTTTATTTCTGATTCCGGGAATGGGAGCGGAGGGTTAGATTCCTGTCCAAAGGCCAACTCCACCACCACTGACACTCACTGGGCAAAGGGAGGGGCTACATGTAGAAACAGCACAGTTTCTGACAGTTCACTTCTGACAGTTATCTTGAATTTGGTCGGGCAGTATTTTGGCCAGCATTATTTTGATCATTTTAAGTACAATTAATCTTCAGTTCCAGAGTCAGTTTGTTCCCATTTCCTGGAGGTTAATTCTCAGAACTGTGGCCATTTATGTCATGACTACAATCTGGTCATCACGCAGATAACTTCTTCCACCTGGTGAGGGTTTTAGTCTCTCTAAGACAGCTCACAGAATATGGTTCAGAATATTATCTATAGCCTTTGAGGAGGAACTAAAAGTCCTCGACTGTGTTTACTGACTTTATTATTATTTAGTCTTGTTGGACTTATTTCCTTTGTTCCTGTATTTTCTCATTTCACTGATTAAATTTTTTCTTTTCTTTTCTTTTTTTTATTGCTGTACCCACAGCATGTGGGATCTTAGTTTCCTGACCAGGGATTGAACTTCTGCCCCCTGCATTGGAAGGATGGAGTCTTAACCACTGGACTATTAGGGAAGTCCCTAAATTTATTCTTTGGCTAAAGATTTTCCACAGACAAAAGGCAGGCTGAGGACACTGGGGGCAAGGACCATAGTGTCCTGCTCTGTCTCACTATGGTGCCCATAGATGTGTTGCAAGAATGTCCATTGGCAGCAGGGACCCCACGGTCACACCCTCCTTCGTGGTCTCGCTGGCGAACTTGTCTGAAATGACAGAAGTTAGAGCATCCAGTCTGGTTTCATGAGAGTTACAGGCCTGAAAAGTCCCCAAACAGCTCTCACTTTTTAGGTGCAAAGATCCTTCTTCCCTCTGTTTCCAGTCCTCTAGGTGGGGTGCTTTTCCCGTTTCTCTCTCTGCCTTTTCTTCTCATTTTGGGTGAAATTACATCCTTCAAGCATATTATTGCTGGAAATGGTATGTCCAGGAAATAGTGTACAGTTGCCCCTAGATTAACACAGGTTTGGACTGTTTGAGTCCACTTCTAGGTGAATTTTTTTTCTTCAGTAAACATACAGTTGGCCATCTACATCCACAGGTTCTATCCAGGGCCTCCAGCGTCAACCCATGGTCGGTTGAATCCTCAGATCTCAAACTGGAGGATGAAGTTGGCCAACTGTACCAGTCATTTTAAAAAAGAAATTGTTTATTTGGCTGCATCTGGTCTTAGTTGCAGCATTCTTTGTTTCCAGAATGCAAAATCTTTACTTGCAACATGTGGGATCTATTTGCCTGACCAGGGATTGAACCTGGACCCCCTGTGTTGGGAGCTCAGAGTCTTAGCCACAGGACTGCCAGGGAAGTCCCTCTCTACCAGCCATTTATAGAAGAGACTTGAGTATCTGGGCATCTTGGTATCCCTGGGGGCTCCTGCAACCCATTCCCTGCAGATTCTGAGGGTTGACTGTACATATTTCTGGCCCCCTCTTATCCCCTCCCCCCAGCCTTCCTTTGTCAAAGCATGTCCTTATCCTGCATGGAGGCAGTGTGCAGGATAACACACTGCTTGTTGGTAGTTAGGGAAACTTTGAGGATTCTGAGTCAGAGAAATCTGGCTTCACATCCTGGCTCTGCTCCTTCTATGTGTATGTGGCCCTAGATTAATCATTTAACTGCTCTGAACTTGTATCCTTGTTAAGGGCAGATACTGCTAATACCTGTCTCATATGGTGGCTGTGAAAAAGATTGGACAAGCAAATGGATGTGAAGTGATTGGTATATGCTTGCCACCCTAGACACACTATAAGTGTTGTCAGTTATTATTGGCTACATGGCAGAAAGAAACATTGGCAAAGCAGCAGGACAGCCTTCTGACACTGTTGTCCTTTCAGAAGCTGCTTGATCCCTGTTCACTGATGTGGGAGTTATATTACACTAGCCAGCTTTCCATGTCTGGACACGTACTCCAGATGTTTAAGGAATTTCAGTATTTCCTGTGTCATAAAGTATCAATGGAAAATTATCTGAACAGTGCCAGTTACATCTTATCTCTAAAATTTTAATAATGTGTATTATACCTCATGGGGAATTTTTTTGTTTGCTTCTGAGTTAATGGAGATATTAAAACTGAGAGCTCCAAGGGGAAAGCGGGCAGTGAAAAGTCGGCTTCCCACCATGTGGTCATGTTAAAAAGCTCCCTGTAGGGTAGCAGTTTCAGTGAATCTTCACTAGCCAAAATCAAGCTGAGATGTAGCAGCTTAAATGGTTCCAGCTTTTGTCATTAGGATCACCATCAGGGTGGCTCCTGTGACTTTCTCTGTTATTTATTTATTTATTAGTATTTTCTTATTTTCTAGTATCACAAAATGTTCCATATTCATATTTATTTTCTCTGTTCTTGCCTCGAAATTAATCACTTCTCCTAGGAGCCCTGGTTCCTTTTATTAGAAAAGCATTCTTAAATGTAAAGAAAAACACAATTGTTTTCCCTTATACCACACACAATACCCTGAAAGCTTTGTGTTCTGGTCCCCCAAATGTATGGAGCTTCCTCCCTCCTCCCCAACCTCAAGCAATTCTGCAACACCAACTGGGTGTTGTACAATATAACACAATGTTGACACTATCTACCTAGAGGTAGACAGCATCAGATCCTGTGGGTTAAGGGTTCAGTCTTAAGAGACTGCCTCCATCTTCTTAAAAAAAAAATCTAGATTATTTTTTCACATGGGACCCTTTTAAATACCTGAAAATACTTACTAGTTCTTCTCCAGTTCAATAGTCCCAGGTTCTTCACTCTTAGGAAATGGTTTTTAGACTCTTCACAATTCTGGTATTCTCTTTAAAAAGTGTGACATCAAAACCAATACAATACAATTGTAAAGTAAAATAAAAAAAATTTAAAAAAAAAGTCAAATAACAAACTGAAAAAAAAAAATTAAAAGTGTGACATCTTAGTAAAGATACCTTTATCATGTATGGCCTAGAAATGAGAAATTTGTTTGACTAGTTTGGAGAACATTAGATATATTATTTCCTGTATTCTAGGTACTATAGCTCCCTTATATACACTTATAATTACATTATTTTTAGCCAAGCTTAGAGTTTCTTGATAATTTTTAAAATTCCACAACAAGTACAAAACACTATAGTCAGGACAATAAAAAGATAAACAAAATGTAACAACAATAGCTAGCATCTAATGAGTTACTGTATATCAGGCATTTTACAGCATTTTACTATTATTAGCTCCGCTGGGCAGCTGTAAAAACTGCAGCTGAGCAGTTAAGTGCTTCCTTAATGTGTCACAACTAGTCCATGGTAATGTTAGTATCAAAGTTTGATTCCCAAAACTAGTGCTTGAAAATGCAGAAGCAATACTTCCATCAGAAAACCAACTAGATGGTTATGTGCTAAGTCTCTTCAGTCGTGTCTGACTCTTTGTGACCCTATGAACTGTAGCCCACCAGGCTCCTCTGTCCATGGGATTCTCCAGGCAAGAACACTGGAGTGGGTTCCCATGCCCTCCTCCAGGGAATCTTCCTAAGCCAGGTCTCAGTATTGCAGGCAGATTCTTTTACCTTCTGCTTCTTAAATGCGTACGTGAAAATTGTGTACCATGAAGTATTAAATGGAGGTTATAATGGATGGTGAAGAGGGAAAAGAAACATTTTTAATAGAGCCTGATTAAATAAATATTAAGAGGAAGAGTTTTCAAGAACAAAAGACGCAGAAGAAGTGAGCTGTAGGACATGGAAACCATGGTGAAGAATCTGGTAAGATTTAGCTTAGAATGGACTAGTCTGATTTCAAGGAAAGAAAAGATGATGAGGTAAAATAGAATTTATCTTACTTTCCAAGCCAGGACCCTGGGAGGTGAGGCAGGCGGCCACAGAGTCCAAGTGAGTGGGAGAGGTTACATTTCCAAGCGGGAGTGCAGTGGAACCGGTAGGATTTGGGCTGATTTGCAGTGTCCCCCCTCTTCCCTGGTGGCTCAGCTGGTAAAGAATCCACCTGCAATGCGGGAGACCTGGGTTCAATCTCCAGATTGGAAAGATCCTCTGGAGAAGGGGAAGGCTACCCACTGCAGTATTCTGGCCTGGAGAATTCCATGGACTGTATAGTCCACTGGGTCGCAAAGAATCCGACTTGACTGAGCGACTTTCACTCACCCTTCCGTGTGAAATGTTTGGTGGAGCTTTTCTGGAACTTTCAACAAAGCCCAAGGAGTTTGAGAACAGGAACTATATTCTTAAGCTCTATCAACAATTAGCAATTCCCAGCTTTGAGACCAGCACAAGCTGGGAGGGGGAGGTTTCAGGCAGGAAGAAAAAGCCACTCCTCAAAACAGCCTCCAGACATAAAGCTTGGTTGTTGTTCCAAAGAGCCAAGATAGTGGCTTTAAATTGCAAGGATTGGCAGAGAAGTTGGACAAGGAGCTCTTCATTATCTCTGAATATACCTAGACTGATCTGAGACATTGTGAGACCAGTGCGATAAGAATAACCAATATGGGGGCTTTGCTGGTGGTCCAGTGGCTAAGACTCCCGAGCTCCCAATGTAGGGCGCTCAGGTGATTGCCCCTGGGCTGCAAAGAGTTGGACACGACTTAGTGACTAAACAACAGGGAACTAAGATCTCACATGCCACAACTGAGACTCAGTGCAGCCACATAAATAAATAAACAAATATTTTCAAAAAGAATAACTGTCTATGTCTGTAGACACTGAGAGAGGGAGAGAGAAACAGAGAGGCAGCCAGTGAGATTTGGCATAGCTGCCCCTTTTTTCTAAAAGAGATTAATCAATGCTCTGGTGAAAGAACTATTCATATTCAATGGTACAAGAGAAAAAAATGTAAAGGAGTTGGTTGAGAAATTGTAAGCGAGTAAGTGTTGAGCTTGAAGATGAAGTGAAGGAAGTATTTGAACTATGCTATAGGATCTATTTTGGGCTTCCCTGGTGGCTCAGCAGTAAAGACTTCACCTGCCAGTGCAGAAGACTCAGGAGACACAGGTTCAATCTCTGAGCCAGGGAGATCCCCTGGAGAAGGAAACAGCAACCTGCTCCAGTATTCTTGCCTGGAGAACCCCATGGACAGAGGAACCTGATGGGCTACAGTCTATGGTGCAAAGAGTTGGACACACACGATCTATGTTACTCATGAACTCACAGTTTCATAAATTAGAAGTGGATCTGTTGGATGTTGAGAGATGGAGGAGTAGACATAGGCTCTGTGAGAAGACACAGACAAGTGCTGGATTCTTGCTGAGAAGGGCCACAGCTGCTCAGGGGAACACAGATCATCCATCAATCCTGATTTCTCTTAGGAAACCACCTTCTCTTAGTGTATGCTTATGTGATGTCACAAAGCTCTCAGACACTGCTTTTGAATACAATTTACACTTACTTAATAAGATCTTTAGCTAAGTTATAAGTTTACCTTGCCCTCATGGCTTAACTCAGTGTATTTAAAAGGTGTCGCTCAGTCGTGTCCGACTCTTTGAGACCCCATGAACCTCAGCACGCCAGGCCTCCCTGTCCATCACCATCTCCCGGAGTTCACTCAGACTCACATCCATTGAGTCCGTGTTGTCATCCAGCCATCTCATCCTCTGTCGTCCCCTTCTCCTCCTGCCCCCAATTCCTCCCACCATCAGAGTCTTTTCCAATGAGTCAACTCTTCGCTTAAGGTGGCCAAAGTACTGGAGTTTCAGCTTTAGCATCATTGCTTCCAAAGAAATCCCAGGGTTGATCTCCTTCAGAATGGATTGGTTGGATCTCCTTGCAGTCCAAGGGACCCTCAAGAGTCTTCTCCAACACCACAGTTCAAAACCATCAATTCTTCGGTGCTCAGCCTTCTTCACAGTCCAACTCTCACATCCATACATGACCACAGGAAAAACCATAGCCTTGACTAGACGGACCTTAGTCAGCAAAGTAATGTCTCTGCTTTTGAATATACTATCTAGGTTGGTCATAACTTTTCTTCCAAGGAGTGAGCGTCTTTTAATTTCATGGCTGCACTCACCATCTGCAATGATTTTGGAGCCCCCAAAAATAAAGTCTGACACTGTTTCTACTGTTTACCCATCTATTTCCCATGAAGTGATGGGACCAGATGCCGTGATCTTCGTTTTCTGAATGTTGAGCTTTAAGCCAACTTTTTCACTCTCCTCTTTCACTTTCATCAAGAGGCTTTTTAGCTCCTCTTCACTTTCCACCATAAGGGTGGTGTCATTTCCGTATCTGAGGTTATTGATTCAATCTCATACCATTTGTGAAGTCAGGGAAAGGCTTTTGAACTATATGGGCCTTCCTTCCAGTAAGCACTGGGTGGCGCTGTCACCTAGAGAAAATACATCTAGGCAGCTGTGCACCAGGCCTCTCTAGCTCTACTTACTACAGAGTTGAAGTCCATCTAAATATGGGTGCATATGCCACCTGGTATTTTTAAGTCTTCATTACGATTTTCCAAATTTCCTCAATGAACTTGTAGGTAGTGCTTTCTAGTATAATGGGCAAAAAGTTAAAAGTGATATAAAACAATTGGATTCCATTTCTCTAAAAATGTTGGCATTGTTCCTAGTGACTTTAATGTTTCTGGATGTATCTCGTCTGAAGAACTAGCTAAAAAGTCATTATGTTTAAAATGAACAAAAAACCCCTTTTATTGTTTAAAAATTTATTATTTTTTAAGTGAAAGATAAAATTTAATTGGGTAAGTCACTGAACTGTTCGTGCTGTTTGTTACAGAAGTTAGCTTTTCCTGACTTATACTTTCATTCTTTGCTTCATGCCCTTAAAGCTAGGGTCCACCTTCTGCATCTACACACACTCCCTTGGGCATTCTGTTCAGATTTATGACTTTCAGTACTGTCTGCCCACTGATGACTTGCAAACGTGTATCTCCAGCCCAGCTTCTCTCCTGAACTCCAGGCTAATATAATCAGTAACCTGGTTAATGACTACACTTGAACGCTCACTAACACCTCACACTTGTCCGCTCACTAACACCTCACACTTGTCTTGCCCAAAATGGGACGCCTGATTTTCCTCCAAAGACCTGCTCCCCTGCAGTTCTTCCTGTCCGGGTTGAAGGCAACTCCATTCTTCCAGTTGCTCAAACCAAACTTCTCTCTCACCTCCAAGTTGAATCTAGCAAGAGTTTTTGTTGTTTCTGTCTTCAGAATCTCACCACTTCTTACCTGCATAAATGCTACACCACGTCCTGAGCCAGAGTCCTCTCATCACTGGCGTCTCTCTGTTTGCTTCCTCTCCCCTTCCTCTTTCTTTTTAAAGTTTCTTCAAATAACCTTAGCAATCAATCCTAACGGAAACAATCCCTATCCTAAAATAATATATTCAATATTCCAGTTTTGTTTTCAGAGGGAAAAAATGTTTTTTAAAGAAAACTGGAAAAGCTGAGGTAAAAATAACTTAAGTTCCTTAATAAATTAAGAAGTTATTGGAATAGTTTTGATAAAAGGTAATGAGAGAAGGAGTGGCAGTGAGCATGGAAAGGTTTTTAATAGCTTGTGTTGATTCTTATAAGACCACCTTTTCCAGTTCAGAGGTCTGAGTGGCTGGGTAGCTGAGACCTCCTGGGGGAGAATGGGGTCACATGGCTTGTGGCAGAAGCCATAGTGTTAGTGGTTTTTAAATTTATATATTTTTAACTGGCTCATGGGCTTCGCTGGTGGCTCAAAGGGTAAAGAATCTGCCTGCAGTGCAGGAGACCTGGGTTCAATCCCTGGGTCAGGAAGATCTCCTGGAGAAGGGAATGGCAACCCGCTCCAGTCTTCTTGCCTGGAGAATTCCAGGGACAGGGGAGCCTGGTGGGCTACAGTCCATAGGGTCCCAAAGAGTTGGATACGACTAAGTAACTTTCCCTTTCGGTTTTGCTTTACAATATTGTGTTGGTTTCTGCCATATATCGACATGGATCAGCTATGGGTCTATATATGTCCCCACCCTCCCAACTTCCACCCTGTCTACCCCCTCTGTTGTCAGAGGTCACTGGATTTGAGCTCCCTGCACCATACAGAAAATTTCCACTGGCTATCTAATTTTGCATATGGTAATGCATATGTTTCAGCGCTGCTCTCTCAATTCGTCCCACCCTGTCCTTCCCCTCCTGTGTCCAGAAATCTGTTCTCTATGTCTGCATCCCTATTGCTGCCCTCCAGATAGATTAATCAGCACCATCTTTCTAGATTCCATATGTATGTGTTAATATACAATATTTATCTTCCTTTTTCTGACTTACTTCACTCTGTATATTCACTCTAGGTTCATCCACCTCATTAGAACTGAGTCAATGCATTCCTTTTTATGGGTTAGTGTTTTGTAGTAACACTTCTCTTTTATTATCTTTTAAAAATATATTTTTTAATTTATTTGACTGTGTCAAGTCTTAATTATGGCGTGCAGGATCCTCTGCTTCCATCTTTTGCTGTGGCATTCAGGCTTAGTTGCCCCATGGTATGTGGGATCTTAGTTCCCTGCTGCTGCTGCTGCTAAGTCACTTCAGTCGTGTCCGACTCTGTGTGACCCCATAGATGGCAGCCCACTAGGCTCCCCCGTTCCCTGACCAGGCATCAAACCCATGGCCCCTGCTTTGGAAGGCGGAGTCTTAACTACTGGACCACAAGGGAGTCCTGCCTTTACTGATTTTAGTTTATGTGGATTTGAAATAGTTTTGCTTTTTCTATTGCTCTCCTTTTATTTTTTAAAGTCATTTTCGATTTGGAGTTCAGATTCTAGATGCTGGTCCTGAGCCTTCTAACGATATCACTCCCGTCCCCACCAAGGTCTGACGATTGACGCTGTTTTCCTCCCAGATCTGGCTTTTACCATCCAACTACCTTCTTTCTCTCTTACTTCTTTGGGTCTCTCATGCTTCAGTCAACTCGAATTCCCTCCTTGTTCCTCTTGTACATGTCACTCTTCCTTTCTGTGGAACATGATTACTTCAGGGCATTCCCACATTTATATCCATTAGGGGTTCCCAGGTAGCACAGTGGTAAAGAATCCACCTGCCAATGCAGGAGACCCAGGTTTGATCCCTGGGTTGGGAAGATCCTCTAGAGAAGGAAATGGCAACACACTCCAGTATTCTTGCCTCGAAAATCTCATAGACAGAGGAGCTGTGTGGGCTACAGTCCATAGTGTTGCAAACAGTTGGATGCGACTGAGTGAGCATTATCAAATCTATAGAACTTAATGCTGGTGGTGGTAATGATGGTGATGATAACTGCATACACTTGGTGAGCACTTACTATTTGTCAGACTCTATACTAAAGTGTTTACAGGCATCATATCATTTTAACCTCACAACATACAAGGCGGACACTTTTACTGTCCCTACTGTATCAACAAGACATACTCTGTCGAGATCCCCTCAGCCCTCTTTCCAGCTCGTGTGCTTACCTTCCAGCTTCTGCAAGCTTTGAACTAATTAATGCTGGCCCTGATGCCTTCTGAAGATTGCTCTTCACCATCCCATAGAGTCCCAAGGCTCTGAGAGTTGTATGGCTCCCTTGCCCCATGACCAAAGACAAAGGGAATACCAGCCCCCAGATCCTTAGCCTCCAGATGGGAGAAACTCAGAAGTACTATCCAAGCTCTGGGACACTTCAAGGGACCCAGCTGAGTTGGCTTATTCTTCCCCATCTTGCTTCCCTACCCACCTCACCTTTCATCCTGGGAAATAACTGCTATATAGTAAGTACTTATAATGTAAGTGTTCCTTAGTTATTACTGAGTATCTGGACCTTGTACATTAGTGTTTTCAAAGTATCAATAATAGGTTGAGGATCACCTGCAATAGAATTACTTGGGACAATTGATAAAAGGCAGATTCTTAGACCCACAGGTGGTTCGTATGCAAATGAAATTTAAGGACTCCAGTGCTTGTGCATGCCATTCGTTGTGAGAGATTTAGGACTAATAACTGCATTAAACTACATTTAATTCCTATGAAGTGAAAAATATTATTACTTCCCTTCTTACAAATTAGAAAAGTGAGACACAAAAATGCTAGAAGTATTAGCTTACCCCATTGCCCACTTCTCCTGCCCTCAGTCTTTCCCAGCATCAGTGTCATTTCCAGTGAGTCAGCTCTTCACATCAGGTGGCCAAAGTTTTGGAGCTTCAGTTGCAGCATCAGTCCTTCCAATGAATATTTAGGACTGATTTCCTTTAGGATCAACTGCTTTGAACTTCTTGCTGTCCAAAGGAGTCTTCTCCATAACCACAATTTGAAAGCATCAGTTCTTCAATGATCAGCCTTCTTTATGGTCTTATTCTCCCATCCATACGTTACTACTGGAAAATCCACAGCTTTGACTATATGGACCTTTGTTGGCAAAGTAATGTCTCTGCTTTTTAATATGCTGTCTAGGTTGGTCATAGCTTTTCTTCTAAGGAGCAAGTGTCTTTTAACTTCATGACTGCAGTCACTGTCTGCTGTGTAGCCCAAGAAAATAAAATCTGCCACTGTTTCCACTTTTCTTCCACTTTTGCCATGAAGTGATGGGACTGGATGCCATGATCTTAGTTTTTTGAATGCTGAATTTTAAGCGAGCTTTTTCACTCTCTTCTTTCACCTTCATCAAGAGGCTCTTTAGTTCCTCTTTGCTTTCTGCCATAAGGGTGGTGTCATCTGCATATCTGAGATTATTGATATTTCTCCCAGCAATCTTGATTCCAGCTTGTGCTTCATCCAGGCTGGCATTTTGCATGATGTAGCTTTTGAACTGTGGTGTTGGAGAAGACTCTTGAGAGTCCCTTAGACTGCAAGGAGATCCAACCAGTCCATCCTAAAGGAGATCAGTTCTGGGTGTTCATTGGTAGGACTGATGTTGAAGCTGAAACTCCAATACTTTGGCCACCTGATGCAAAGAGCTGACTCATTTGAAAAGACCCTGATGCTGGGAAAGATTGAGGGCAGGAGGAGAAGGGGACGACAGAGGATGAGATGGTTGGATGGCATCACCGACTCAATGGACATGGGTTTGGGTGGACTCTGGGAGTTGGTGATGGATAGGGAGGCCTGGCGTGCTGAGGTTCATGGGGTCGCAAAGAGCTGGACATGACTGAGTGACTGAACTGAACTGAACTCTGCATAGAAGTTAAATAAGCAGGGTGGCAATACACAGCCTTGACTTACTCCTTTCCCAATTTTGAACCAGTCTGTTATTCCATGTCTGGTTCTAACTGTTGCTTTTGGACCCACATACAGGTTTCTCAGGAGGCATGTAAGATCTTCTGGTATTCCCATCTCTTTAAGAATTTTCCACAGTTTGTTGTGATCTACAGAGACAAAGGATTTAGTGTAGTCAATGAAGCAGAAGTAGATGTTTTTCTGGGATTCTCTTGCTTTTTCTATGATCCTATGGATGTTGGTAATTTGATCTCTGGTTCCTCTGCCTTTTCTAAACCCTGCTTGTATATAAGGAATTTCTCGGTTCACGTGCTGCTAAAGTCTAGCTTGAAGGATTTTGAGCATTACCTTGTTAGCATGTGAAATGAATGCAGTTGTATGGTAGCTTGAACATTCTTGGAGTTGCCTTTCTTTTGGATTGGAATGAAAATTGATCTTTTCCAGTCCTTCATATTGAGGGCAGCACTTAAATAGCACCATCTTTTAGGATTTGAAATGGCTCAGCTGGAATTCCATCACCTCCACTAGCTTTGGAATGCTTCCTAAGGCCCACTTGACTTCACACGCCAGGATGTAAGTGTTTGGACCCAGACATTCTTTCCAGACCCTCTAACTGCTAGCCATGTTTTCTACTGACACGTGTGAGTAAAACCACATTATTCCTAGCTTTCATTTTGCTGAGTCCACCCAAGGAGTCTGAAAGGAAAAGAAGGCTACATAACTGCAGGAAACACACAGGAAATATTTTATTAGCTTCCAGATAGAGAAAAAGGTAGAATAAAAATATTTCAATAGAAATCCACAGCCCTCCTCAAGGAGCCCACTCGGGCATCCACGGCCCCCCATTCGTGGTAGCGCCTGTAATCCCCCGGCCGCAGCAGGTACTGCCGCCCCCGGTAGTTGGGCATCTCATAGAGGACCCACCAGCCCTCCAGCACATTGAAGGAGTGGATCTCACTGAAGTGGAAACGCTCATGGAGCGAGGAGCAGTCCTCCGTGATCTCCACCATCTGGCCTCGATAGTCCTCTTGCTCATAGATCCTCAGCCGGTGGGAACTGGTCTGTGGGTTCAGCAATCAGCAGATGGGAAAAGTCAGAAAATCTAGTATTTAGCCACCAATCACTCACACCCCTGGGGGAATGGGCATTTAAAATTTTTTTCTATATTAAAGATGACAAAAAGATAGCCAACACCAGGGTCAACTGTATACAGTTGGGTATAATGCAATAGTGTAAAACTGAAGAGAGTGCCATTCACATAGATCACTTCCCTGGTGTCCAGTGGTTAAGACTCTTCCCTTCCAATGAAGTGGGTGTGGGTTTGGTACCTGGCTGGGGAACTAATATCCCACATGCTGTGGGGTGTGGCCAAAATAAAAAGGATATGCATGGTGCTCCCTAGAGTTTTCTAGAACCACAACCTACATGAACCATATTTAGCAACTACTTAGTACCATTTTTAAGTAGCAATTTATATATAATTTTTGTTCTCTCCTTTATAAAGACCATTGACTTATGGTGGCCTGGAGTTCTCCTTGGAGGATATAAAAATAATTAGATTTTAAAATTAAAAAGCAAATATATCCCTGGCAAAAGGCATTATTTTGGATCTCAGTAGAATTAGAAGAGCCTGGGGAGAGAGGAAGCAAACTTGATTTCCCCAGAGTAAGGCATAGATGGTAGCAGTTCAGACCGGACGTCTCCTAATCCCTTCCTTTCTGCTTTGAGTCCTGCTTTTCTGAAGTCCTAAAAAGCAAGAGCCATCGTAATGGTTAGCTTTCAGTCCTCAGCTCTAACATATGATCCGGGAAAACACTTTAAGGTTATTGATAAAAACAGAAACTCAAAATCATGAGGCAGGCCTGTTTAGATCAATAGATTATAAGACGTTTAGGGAAATGGAAGGGAGGCTTGGGTGAATCCTGTCTGTCTCTTCAGAGCACTTGGCTTTTATCTGCTTGTTTCTTCCCAGCAGGTACATATTCAGTCTTCCTTCTTCTACCATCAAACCCTCCTTAGCAAAGGTTCTCATAAACAATTCATTTTGAGGCATAAAAAACTACTAATAAGGCACCTTCCATGGTTTGCAAAGGGCTCACATGTCCATTACCTAATTTTGATCTTCACAACAGCCTGACACACGTGGAGCAACCATTCTGTCTTCTTTTATGAGAAACTGACTAGAGCTTTCAGGCTGTAATCAGAAGAGTCAGCACTGGAAGGTGGAAGCTGAGATCTCCAGGCTCCGAATGCCGGTCTGGGTTCCATCAAGGCATTAAATCCTCTGAGAGTCTTTCAAAGTTACCCAAAGCGGTACATTTTCCACAGGACTCTACCATAGTCAAATTATAGCATCCTTAACTGTGGAATTCCAGGCTGCTTGGGCTTTGTTTGGATAGCAGTGGCTTTGCAGGGGCTCGTGGAGTCACATTGCTGGTCAGTTGTTTTGCTGAATCAAAAAGCAGGACTTGAGAGTCCCTGGTTGTTCAAAGTATTCAATATCTGGAGGGGGAAGGGTGGCTTGCCAGGTACCAGGCAATCTCCTATCCGCCTCATCACAGCTCTATGAATTAGCCGCCCTAGTAGCCCCATTTTACAGGTGAGGAAAGAGACAAATAGCCAGGGACTAGCCCAAGTACCACCTGAGTGTGAAGAGTTCATTGCCTGTGGCACAGACACTCTGAACAAATACCATGCCACTTTTCCCCAGTAGAGGTGAGTTTAATATTAGCAAAGGAAAATACAATCTCAATTAAGAGCATTGCATTCTCAATTAAGAGATATTAAAAAGGAAAGAGAATCAGGTTAGGACCACCAAAGGAAGGCCACCGTCCTACAGTCTGACCACAGCTCTGGGGCATCGGTGTGACCCGAGGCCACGGCAGGCCCAGGGGGACCGGACTCACGTGGGGAATGAGGCGGCAGGAGCGGACCGAGTCGCTGAGGCCCATCCACTGCTGGTAGTCGGGGTAGTCGCCCCGCCGCAGGAAGTACTGGGGGCCCTGGAAGTTGGGCTGCTCGTAGAGCATCCAGCAGCCGCTGTCCACGCGGATGGAGTTGCAGCGGCCCAGGTAAGGCTGCAGGTTGGAGTGGTCGCTGCTGCACTCATAGTGGCGGCCCTGGAAGCCCCGGTCCTCGTAGAAGGTGATCTGCAAGGAAGGGAAGGAGAGGCTCAGAGGCCTGGCCTCCAGGCTGGCTGCGGGCCCCTCCCGCCGGCGCGGGGCTCACCTTCCCCATGGCTGCTGGACGCGGGGATGGAGTTCAGTGCGGTGGGGCTGGCGCGCGGTCTATATAGCGGAGGGCTGCTGCGTTGGCAGGAACAACACAAAAGGGGCCCCCGGGTGAGGGGGATTTCCTTTCTGTCTCTTTTCTATATAATGACGGCGGGGGTGGGGTGGGGGACTTACTGTATGTTTTCTCTTAGACTCTCCAGAGCTTTCGAACTGATGACCCGCGTAAAACTGTCACTTGGTGCCTCTGGGGCCTTTAAATGAAGCCTATTCAGGAGATGGGAAGCGAGCAAAAGCGCTTAACCGGGTTAACACTTGTAA
The DNA here is from genome assembly GCF_014754425.2 of Oryx dammah. Taxonomy (NCBI): domain Eukaryota; kingdom Metazoa; phylum Chordata; class Mammalia; order Artiodactyla; family Bovidae; genus Oryx; species Oryx dammah. The sequence continues at coordinate 39,409,163 of NW_024070211.1, read as the reverse complement.
TGAAATATTTTATTTATCTATTAAATATTCTAAGTGATCTCTTTTTGAGGAACAACAGGGGGTAGTGACCAGGTCAGAGGTCAGGATGGGCCCTGGCGGGAGGCGTCTAGATGAGAGAGCTTCTCCTTGGTGTGAGGATGTGGGACAGAGGCACCTGCCTTCTGCACAGGATGGATGGACGAGGATGGGGTTTTCCCCAGAGAGAAGCTTCTCCCATCCTCCTGGCTGAGGAGTGGGTGCAGCAGACATTACGCTGGAGGGAGGAAATTAGTGGGGGGGGGGTGGACTCCAGGAAGCCCTGTTCATGCACGTGGCTCAGCTCTGCTCCCTGGAGACTGATGGACCAGGGTCACCTCCAGACGCAGCCAGGGTCTCCCAGGAAGCTCCCAGCTCTGGAGTTCATGAGGCAGCTCATGGTGGTTATTAGTCACACACTAACTTTTTATTTAACCAATAATTTTGCAAATTAGGGGCTAAGCCTAATTAGTTCTGTTGTTGTTGTTCAGTCCCCAAGTCATGTCTGAGTCTTTGCCACCCCATTAACTGCAGCATGCCAGGCTTCTCTGTCCCTCCTCATCTCCCAGAGTTTGCCCAAGTTCATGTCCATTAAATCAGTGATGCCATCCAACCATCTCATCCTCCATTGTCCCCTTCTCCTCCTGCCCTCAATCTTTCCCAGCTTCAGGATTTTTCCAATAAGTGGGCTCTTCACATCAGGTGGCCAAAGTATTGGAGTTTCAGCTTCACCATCAGTCCTTCTGATGAGTATTCAGGATTGATTTTCTTCAGGATTGACTGGTTTGGTCTCTTTGCTGTCCAAGGGACTATCAGGAGTCTTCTCCAACACCACAGTTCAAAAGCATCAGTTCTTCAGTGGTCTGACTTCTTTATGGTCCAACTCTCATATCTGTACAAGACTACTGGAAAGACCATAGCCTTGACTAATTAGTTCTGAGTGAGTGAGTGAGTGAGTGAGTGAGTGAGTGAAGTCGCTCAGTCGTGTCCAACTCTTTGTGACCCCATGAACTGAAGCCTACCAGGCTCCTCCATCCATGGGATTTTCCAGGCAAGAGTACTGGAGTGGGTTGCCATTTCCTCCTCTAGGAGATCTTCCCGACCCAGGGATTGAACCCAGGTCTCCCGCATTGTAGGCAGACACTTTACTGTCTGAACCACCAGGGAAGTCCTAATTAGTTCTAGCTGTGTGCAAATTCGAGGTTATATGCAAATATAACAGATTTATAATCTTACAATCTTGCAAAGACTCTCCTTTCTCTACCTCCCCTGGCTCCTGGGCAAGCCTGATTGTTCTCTGGTTAATATTCTGGTTCCACAGGCTGGAATCTTCTTTCCTTCCCTTAAACCCCTCCCACCCCACCTCCACCAGCTTCTTCTGGTGCTCCACTCTTTAGAACAGATTTTCTCAACCTTATACTGTTGTGACAGTTTGGGTCAAAAAAATCTTAATTGTGCAGGTCTGTCCGCTGTATTTGAGGATGTTGAACAGCATCCCTGGTCTCAATCCTCTGCATGCTATTAGCATTACCCTCATGGTTATGGCAACCAAAAATGTCTCCAGATATTGTCATATGTCCCCTGTTGGAGCAAAACAAACCCTGGATGCAAACCACTGCTTTAGAAAGATCTTGTCCTCAACTATATACAACTGTGATACTTCCTGTTTCATTCCTCAGTCTGGATTCTTGTTACTTAAGCCTAAAGCCAAAAAACTATTTGCCTTGAAAAATTTTATTTGAAACACATAAGTTTATTAAGACTTTCCCACATTGTTTCTTTCAAAAATTCTAATTTTATAGAAATGTGAAAACTATAGAGATGAAGAAAGGAGGAAAAAATTAAAATCATAGTACCATATTTTAAAAATCACTGTCAGGACTTCGCTGGAAGTACAGTAGTCAAGACTCAGTGCTTCCCATGCAGGGTTCAATCTCTGGCTGGAGAACTAAGATCCCACATGCCTCAAGTGGTGACCAGAATCAAAAAACAAAATCACCATGGACAAGTATTTTAAAATCTCCTTTCAGTTTGACAAGATGAAAAAGTTCTAGAGATCTTTGCACAGCAACATCCAAACAGTTAGCAATAGTTGCTCCCTGGGTTGGGAAGATCCCCTGGAGAAGGGAAAGGCTACCCACTCCAGTATTCTGACCTGAAGAATTCCATGGACTGTATAGTCCATGGGGTAGCAAAGAGTTGGGTTTCCCTGATGGCTCAGTTGGTAAATAATCCGCTTTCAATGCAGGAGACCCTGGTTTGATTCCTGTGTTGGGAAGATCCACTGGAGAAGGGATAGGCTATCCACTCCAGTATTCTTGGACTTCCCTTGTGGTTCAGTTGGTAAAGAATCTGCCTGCAATGTGAGAAACCTGGGTTCAATCCCTGGATTGGGAAGATGCCCTGGAGAAGGGAAATGCTACCTACTCCAGTATTCTGGCCTGGAGAATTCTACAGACTGTATAGTCCATGGGGTCGCAAAGAATTGGACACTACTGAGCAACTTTCACTTTCACTGTACTATGTGTTTGAAAAATGGTTAAAATAGTAAATTTCATGTTACGTGTTTTTTTTTTTTTACCAAAATAAAAAAGACTTCATTACTCCCCCCCACCAAAAAAAGCCCTCTAATAGCTGAGAAAAGAAGAGAAGCAAAAAGCAAAGGAGAAAAGGAAAGATATAAGCATCTGAATGCAGAGTTTCAAAGAATGGCAAGAAGAGATAAGAAAGCCTTCTTCAGCAATCAATGCAAAGAAATAGAGGAAAACAACAGAATGGGAAAGACTAGAGATGTCTTCAAGGAAATTAGAGATACCAAGGGAACATTTCATACAAAGATGGGCTTGATAAAGAACAGAAGCAGAAGATATTAAGAAGAGGTGGCAAGAATACACAGAAGAACTGTACAAAAAGGATCTTCATGACCCGGATAATCACGATGGTGTGATCACTCATCTAGAGCCAGACATCCTGGAATGTGAAGTCAAGTGGGTGTTAGAAAGCATCACTACGAACAAAGCTAGTGGAGGTGATGGAATTCCAGTTGAGCTGTTTCAAATCCTGAAAGATGATGCTGTGAAAGTGCTGCACTCAACATGCCAGCAAATTTGGAAAACTCAGCAGTGGCCACAGGACTGGAAAAGGTCAGTTTTCGTTCCAATCCCAAAGAAAGGCAATGCCAAAGAATGCTCAAACTACCACACAATTGCACTCATCTCACGTGCTAGTAAGGTAATGCTCAAAATTCTCCAAGCCAGGCTTCAGCAATACATGAACCATGAACTTCCTGATGTTCAAGCTGGTTTTATAAAAGGCAGAGGAACCAGAGATCAAATTGCCAACATCTGCTGGATCATGGAAAAAGCAAGAGAGTTCCAGAAAAACATCTATTTCTGCTTTATTGACTATGCCTTTATTGACTAAAGCCTTTGACTGTGTGGACCACAATAAACTGGAAGATCCTGAGAGAGATGGTAATACCAGACCACCTGACCTGCTTCTTGAGAAATCTGTATGCAGGTCAGGAAGCAACAGTTAGAACTGGATGTGGAACAACAGACTGGTTCCAGATAGGAAAAGGAGTACGTCAAGGCTGTATATTGTCACCCTGCTTATTTAACTTATATGCAGAGTACATCATGAGAAATGCTGGGCTGGAAGAAACAAGCTGGAATCAAGATTGCTGGGGAAATATCAATACCCTCAGATATGCAGATGACACCACCCTTATGGCAGAAAGTGAAGAGGAGCTAAAAAGCCTCTTGATGAAAGTGAAAGAGGAGAGTGAAAAAGTTGGCTTAAAGCTCAACATTCAGAAAATGAAGATCATGGCATCCGGTCCCATCACTTCATGGGAAATAGATGGGGAAACAGTAGAAACAGTGTCAGACTTTATTTTTCTGGGCTCCAAAATCACTGCAGATGGTGACTGCGGCCATGAAATTAAAAGACGCTCCCTCTTTGGAAGAAAAGTTATGACCAACCTAGATACCGTATTCAAAAGCAGAGACATTACTTTGCTGACTAAGGTCCATCTAGTCAAGGCTATGGTTTTTCCTGTGGTCATGTATGGAAGTGAGAGTTGGACTGTGGAGAAGGCTGAGCACCGAAGAACTGATGCTTTTGAACTGTGGTGTTGGAGAAGACTCTTGAGAGTCCCTTGGACTGCAAGGAGATCCAACCAGTCCATTCTGAAGGAGATCAGCCCTGGGATTTGTTTGGAAGGAATGATGCTAAAGCTGAAACTCCAGCACTTTGGCCACCTCATGTGAAGAGCTGACTCACTGGAAAAGACTCTGATGGTGGGAGGGATTGGGGGCGGGAGGAGAAGGGGATGATCGAGGATGAGATGGCTGGATGGCATCACTGACTCGATGGATGTGCGTCTGAGTGAACTCTGGGAGTTGGTGATGGACAGGGAGGCCTGACGTGCTGCGATTCATGGGGTCGCAAAGAGTCGGACACGACTGAACGACTGAATTGAACTGAATTTTCACTTCTTTGATCTAATACTTTCACTTGAAAGAACTTGTCCAAAGGAAATAGCTAAAGGTACATGAAAATGTTATGCACAGTGGCATTTTATCAGAACACTCTTTATAATGTGAAAAATTAGATTCACATGAAATGTCCAAAATAGTGCATTAACTAGGTAAATTATAGAGCATCTCTCTGATGAGATTCTACACAGCTACCAAAATCATATTCACAAATAATTTATTTAAGGATATGGAAAATACTCAACATATGTTAAAATTTTAACATGAGTATATTATACACTGAAAACTACAAAACATTGCTGAAGAAAAGAAGATATAAATAAATGGAAAAACATTATATGTTCATGGATTGGAAGATTAATATTGTTTAGATATGAATATTTCCAAAAATGGTGTACAGATACAATGTAATCCCTGTAAAATTCTAATGATACTTTTTGTGGCAGTAGAAAAACCCATCCTAAAATTTAGATAGAATCTCAATGGATCCCAAATACCCAAAGCTTTGTGTGTGTGTGTGAAGCAATTTTTAATTTTTATTTATCTATTTAATATTGGCCTTACCACATAGTTTGCAGGATCTCAGTTCCCTGGTGGCTCAGACAGTAAAAAATCTGCCTGCACTGCAGGCTTGGGTTCAGTCCCTGGGTTGGGAAGACCTCCTGAAGGAGGGCATGGCAACACACTCCAATATTCTTACCTGGAGAACCCCCATGGACAGAGCAGCCTTGCGGGCTACAGTCCATGGGGTCACAAAGAGTCAGACACGACTAAGCACACACAGTTCCCAGACCAAGGATTGAACCTGGAGCACTGCGAGTGAAAGTGCCAAATTCTAACCACCAGACACCAGGGAACTCCCCAGAACAATCTTGAAAAAGAAGGACAAAGCTGGGACATTCTTACACTTTCTGATTTCAAAATTACTACAAAATTACACTAATCAAAACTGTGTGGTACTGGCATAAAGACAGACATATAGACAAATGGAAGAGTAGAGAACACAGACACAAACCCTTACATACATGGTCAAGTGAATTTTGACAGGGTTCCCAAGACGATTCAATGAAGAAAAGACAGTCTTTTCAACAATGGTACTGGGAAAACTAGATATCCACATGCAAAAGAATGTAGTTGGACCCTTACCTTACAATATGTATTATACAAAAACTAACTCAAAGTGAATTAGAGACCTAAATATAAGAACTAAACTGAAGAAGGAAAGAAGCAGGTTGCCCTGACTGGACTGACTCCATTTTTAAAAGAAAAGGAGCTCCATCTTACACTTTGGTGAACTTTGGACTGCATATCAGGGAGGCCATAGAGATAAAATACTAACAGCTAAGCAGGCTTCCCAGATGGATAAAAACCAAAACAGGCAGACCCTGTACCTAGATCTCCCAGAGCCAGAAGGAAAGCAATGTCCACTATGTAATCTTAATAATGTTTATTGATGTAGACTAAACTGAATGTCAAGATAGCTTTAGAATGTAATCTATGGCTTGTAACCTGATTGTATCTCTTACTAACATTGTCCCAGGTGGACTTTAGAGAATTTGGGGATGTGGGCTTGGGCACATACACTTTGGGTATAAAAGATTGTCACAAAAATCAGTCGGGGTCCCTGGCTAAAAAGGAAACTTTGCCTCGGACCTGCCAGTGTAATAAACTGCACTCCACTATCCACGCTGTCCTTCTAAGTGAGTTTGCTTCACAAAACTACAAAACTCTTAGATGAAAACAGAGGAAAATCTTCATGAGATTAGACTTGGCAATGATTTCTTGGATATAACACTAAAGCATAGACCATAGATATATTGGAGTCCATCAAAATAAGAACTTTTGTGCATCAGAGGAGACTATCAACAGAGTGAAGAGGCTACCCAGGGAATGTGAGAAACTATTTGCGAATCATGTATGATAAAGGATTGATATTCAGAATGTACAGAGAACTGATACAACTCAGCAAAATCAATAGCAATGCCCCCCTAAAAAAAAACCCAATTTAAAAAAAGGCTTGCCCTTTCTCTTCAATGAGGTGGCCAAGCAGCAGACTCAGAGATGCAGATCTTTGTGAAGACCCTGATGGGCAAGACCATTACCCTTGAGGTCGAGCCCAGTGACACCACTGAGAATGTCAAAGCCAAAATCCGAGACAAGCAGGGCATCCCGCCTGACCAACAGCATCTGATTTTCGTGGGCACACAGCTGGAGAATGGCTGCACTCCGTCAGAATACAATATCCAATATCCAGAAAGAGTCCACCCTGCACGTGGTGCTTTCTCTGTGAGGCAGCATCATTGAGCCTTCCCTCCACCAGCTCGCTCAGAAATACAACTGCAACAAGATGATCTGCCACAAGTGTTATGCTCGCTTGCACCCCCGTGCCGTCAACTGCTCCAAGAAGTGAGGCCAAACCAACAACCTGTGCCCCAAGAAGGAGGTTAAATAAAGCCCCTCCACCAGCTTCTGCTTTGAGCGCAGGGTGGCCTCGTGCCCAAGGCCCAAGGCCCTGGGGCCTCAATAAAGTTTCCTTTTCATTGACTGGAGCAGTTAAAAAAAAAAAAAGTCTTGATTAGAAGCTTCTCCAAATAAGATAATACAATGGCCAATAAGCACATGAAAAGATGCTCAACATTGCTAATCATTAGGGATATGCAATTAAACCTACAATAGATACTTCATACACATTAGAATGACTATTACAAAAAACAGAACAGAAAATAAGTGTTAGTGAGGATGTCAGAGAAACTGGAAAACCTGTGCATTGTTGATGGGACTGTAAAATGGCAGAGCCACTGTGGAAGATTGCATGGTAGTTTCTCAAAAATTAAACATTTAATTACCACATGATTCAACATTTCCATTTCTAGGCATATTCAAAAGAATTGAAAGCAGTGACTTAAACAGCTATTTGTATCCGAATGATCATCACAGCATTCTTTATTACAGCAAAAAGGAAGAAACAAGACAAGTACCCTTTTAGGAATGGATGTATGGATACACAAAATGTGGTATATGTATAGAATGGAATATTATTCAGCATTAAAAATGAATAAAATGTTGATAAATTTCACAACTTGGACAAACCTTGAAAACACTATCCTAATTGAAGTAAGTGAGACACAGGACAAACATTATATGATTCAATGCATTTGAGATACCTGGAATAGATTTATAAAGAAAGAAAGTAGAATGGTGGTTACCAGGGGCTGGGGGAAAGTGGGAATGGGGAGTTATTGTGTAATGAGTACAGCAGCTTGGGATGATGATAAAGTTTTAAAGATGAATAGTGTTGATGGTTGCACAATGATGTGAATGTGCTTTATGCCACTGAATTGTACACTTAAAAATGCCTATAGTGGTAAATTTTATGTATATTTTACTATGATTTAAAAAGTCTTCCATTAGCAACAAGAAAAAAGGGGAATCAATATTAATTTTTCCAAATTAATTTCTTGATTTTGATAATTCCACTGTGGGTTAGAACTCCATGCTCTCACTGCCAAGGGCTCTCTCCTTGGCTGGGGAACTAAGATCCCACAGGCTGCATGATATGACAAAAAAATTTTTTTTTACTGTAGTTATAAGAAAACATTAAAATGTGATAAATCTTAGTGACTTAAATGGAATTAAAAAACATTTAAAACAGTTTACTTTAACTTACTGTCCTCTTACTTTATAATAAGAGAATAATTAATAAAATTAATGTCTTAAGTTTTTTTTTATTAGTACCTTTCCCTCCTTGGGTTTTCTTCCTCTTTCCCCATTTACTCATTCCATTCTATCTTACACCACCAAAGCCTACATTTAAGATCTGGTAATATTTCAAGGTCTTTTTTAATGCTGGGAATTGGTGCTCTGGACACAATTGTGCTGTAGGCAAAACTTGTTAGGTTCTTTCCTTCACTCAACTTTTCTTGTATATTTCCCCATTTGCAGCTAGCAGCTATGGTACCAGGGACACCAGCTTCAAGATAATACAGATGCTAAATATGGTGGGAAATGGACAAAACTTTGCGTTCTGACGATAGTGTTGAGCTGCTGAATCAACCATCCCTAAATCCTGGGCTACCCTAGGACTTCCTATCGTGTGAGTAGATTTCCATATTACCCGTTTGGTATGGTGTTTTGGCTAATTTCAGTCTAATGTATATAACTGATTCAGATCCATTTTTGGCCAAGGGATTAGGGTACATTCTGATTTGAGGAAACTCCGAGAGATGGTGAAGGATAGGGAAGCCTGGCATGCTATAGTCCATGGGGTCACAAAGAGTTGGACACAACTGAGTGACTTAACAACAACAAGTAATCAAGCTTTGGAGGATGAGTAGTTCACCAGAAAGAAGGTGGGGAAGAGTAATCTGGGTGAGGAAAATGTGTGAGCAGATTCAGAGATGTGAAAATGCTTGATGTGCTTGGAAAAGATGGAGTAAAGGATGACTAGGGCCTGGTAATTGGAGAGGAAGTGGATAATCTGTAGCCAGATTCTTGAAAAGGTAGAATTTTTTTCTGTGGGCAGTGGAACAATATCAGAAGTTTTTAATCAGGGAAATGACTTGATCAGATCAGTCTTTGAGTACAAACATAATCACTGCTTCTCCTTTCCACGATTCTAGCAATGAAATACAAGTAAGACAATAAGCAGCAGGAGAATGTAAATGATAACAATGTTATACTTCCCTATAACCTTATACAGGCAATATATTAATACATATATATACATACATATGGAGAGTATACATATACAGCTATAAATGTATATAACTGTGTGGATATCATTTGCATATATGTAGACAGAATACTGGAGAAGGCAATGGCACCCCACTCCAGTACTCTTGCCTGGAAAATCCCATGGACAGAGGAGCCTGGAGGGCTACAGTCCATGGGGTTGCTAAGAGTCGGACACGACTGAGCGACTTCACTTTCACTTTCATTCACTGGAGAAGGAAATGGCAACCCACTCCAGTGTTCTTGCCGGGGGAATCCCAGGGACGGGGGAGCCTGGTGGGCTGCAGTCTATGGAGTTGCACAGAGTCGGACACGACTGAAGCAACTTAGCAGTAGCAGCAGCAGACAGAATCCTGGGCTTCCCCAGTGGCTCAAGTGGTAAAGAATCTGCCTCCAGTGCAGGAGGCCCAGGAGACGCTGTTCAATCCCTGGGTCAGGAAGATCCCCTGGAGGAGGAAATGGCTACCCACTGCAGTATTCTTGCCTGGAAAATCCCATCGACAGAGCCTGGCAGGCTACAGTCCACGAGGTCACAAAAAGTCAGACGTGGCTGAGCGCACACATGCACGCATTCAGGGGACGCAGCTGTGGATTATCCTATATATCTAATTCAATTCCGGGTTAGTTGCTTGCGATGACCTCATGGTAAGAATCTGTACACTAGTGCTGTCATTATTTTGACAAGAATCTTCCTGATTCCATAATGGAAAATCTCTGATTTTCTGAACTGTGAGTTCTGAATTCTGATGTACTTCTATTATTAACTGTTTGAAATTAAAACTGGACCTTAGTGTACCTTATATAAAATGAGTGATCTAAGTTATATAATCTCCAAGTCTGAAATATGTTAAATATCATATGAGTTCATTGCTCTATAATGACTTGCCTTCTACCCTCCCTCTCCCTCCCTCACTTTCTCCCTCTCTTCTTTTTGGGGTGGGGGAAGGGTAGAGATTTTCCATTAGGAATTTCCTCGAGTTTTCGAATAAAGTTCTAAGCAGTTACCTTGGGAAAAGGTACATATGCTCTGTGTCAACCAGGAATGTGTATTGAACTACAAATAACAGAACACCCATGTCAGTGGCATAAAAAAAATGTGGGTTTATTTTACTTCCATTACAAGAAGTTTCAAAGTAAAGGATTGCTGGCCTTGTGTGACGGCTAATTTTATGTCAACTTAACTGGGATAAGGGATGCCTGGATCACTGGCAAAACATTATTTTTGGGTGTGTCTGTGAGGACATTTCTGGGAGAGATTAGGATTTGAATTGGTAGTCTGAGTAGAGAAGATCACCTCTACCTATGCCTTATCCAGTCTGTTGAGGGCCTGCATAGATCAAAAAAGTGGTGGAGAGAGTAACTCTCTCAACCAGCAGGAGCTGAAACATCAGTCTTCTGTTCTCGGACACATCAGCACTCCTTGTTCTCAGGCCTTTGGACTCAAGACTGAATTATTCCACCAGCTTTCCTGATTCTGCAGCTTGCAGACTGTGGGACTTCTCAGCCTCCATAATCACATGAGCCAATTCCTAGAATAAATCTCCTCATCTGAGCGTCCCTGGTGGCTCAGATGGTAAAGAATCTGCCTGCAATGCAGGAGACTCAGATTTGATTCCTGGGTTGGGAAGATCCCCTGGAGAAGGGAATGGCTACCCACTCTGGTATTCTTGCCTGGAGAATCCCTTGGACAGCAAAGCCTGGAGGGCTATCGTCCATGGACTTGCAAAGAGTTGGACACGACTGAGAGACTAACACTTCCACTTTCTTTCATATCTATAGACACCCTGTTGGTTCTGTTACTCTGGAGAGCCCTGACTAATAAATAGCTAGCATTGGTTCAGGGGCTTGACCACATCCAGGCCAGCATTTCTGAAACTGTGGCTTCTCCCTCATGCTTGTCACCTCTTGAATGTAAATGCCTGAAATAAGAGGGAACCTTGGGCAGCTATTCCCTTTCATCTGGAAGACAAAATTTTTTCCAGAACCATCTCCTCTCTCTTCTCATCAGCATTTGTCCACTTATGTTTCAATGTCCAAAAAGTGTCATGAGATCAGCTCAGAATCAATATCAAACACTTAAAAAAAAAAAAAGGCAAACAAATGAAAGGAGAAAAACAGAGAGAGTCTGCCAGAGATGTGTGAACTTAACTTTTGCATACAACTTAGGGAATTTACGGAGAAGGCAATGGCACCCCACTCCAGTACTCTTGTCTGGAAAATCTCATGAATGGAGGAGCCTGGTGGGCTGCAGTCCATGGGGTCGCTAAGAGTTGGATATGATTGAGCAACTTCACTTTCACTTTTCACTTTCATGCTTTGGAGAAGGAAATGGCAACCCACTCCAGTGTTCTTTCCTGGAGAATCCCAGGGACAGGGGAACCTGGTGGGCTGCCGTCTATGGGGTCGCACAGAGTCGGACATGACTGAAGCAACTTAGCAGCAGCAGCAGTAGGGAATTTTAAAATCTTCTGAAGCCCATTGTAGTAACTAGCTTCAGAATCCTTGATTTGAAAAGTGGGTCACACCATCTCTGAACCTCAATTTTCAGATCTTCACACCTCAAAGAAAAACTGGCGAGATTTCTAGCAAACTAGTCTGAAGCAGCAACATGTTTAAAGGCCAGAGAATCAAATAAGATATGTATTATGAAAATGTTTCACAAGCTGTAAAGTTCTGCTTCATATGAAAGCATAGTTCTAGTGAGAGAATTTTGTTATCTGAAGATCGTACACCTTGATTTCCACTTGTATCTTGTGTGTGTGTGTGAGTGTATAATAAAATAATAAAATAAAAGTAAGACAAAAGGGAAAGCACAAGCAAACCAGTGCCAGGAAAACAGAAAATATTTTATTAGTTTCCAGATTGAGAAATGATGCATTTATTTCAATAGATATCTATGACTCTTCTCAAGGAGCCCATTTTGGCATTCATGGCCCCCCAGTCATGGTAGCGCCTGTATTCCCCCGGCCTCAGCAGATACTGCCGCCCCCGGTAGTTGGGCAACTCATAGAGGACCCAGGAGCCCTCCAGCACATTGAGAGAGTGAATCTCATTGAAGTGGAAACGGTCTTGAAGAGAGGAGCAGTCCTCAGTGATCTCTATCATCTGGCCTCTGTAATCTTCCCTCTCATAAAGTCTGAGCCTGTGAGAGCCAGCCTGGCCCATCCACAGGTGGAAAGAGGAGAAAAGCAAACCATGAAATGATTCCAACACATTCATGCCATTCAGTTTGGTGAGGCTCAAGCCATTTTCAAATATAAGGTAAAAATGAATTACTTCTGAATATTTATATACTCCTCACTTTCAAAGGTGAAAATTCAGTCAGTACCTTTTCAAGATCATAAAGTGGGACTAAAAATTAAGAAGGAACTCTTGTACTTCAATATATTCATATACTTCCCAGGACAAACTGTTCACTATGCTCAGGACACTGTACCATAGAGAAACCAAACCTTTAACAGCTTATTACTATTTTTGCCATTTTGGAAAATTTTTTTTTAGTTTTTCAGGCATGTGTGTTTGAACAGGAAAATCAGTTTATGAAATGAATGACTCTACATTGAGTTTAAAATAAATCTTGGAAAAATCACCAAGGACTTAGATGCTTCTGAAGTCTCTCAGTTAAATGCTTGATTTTCAGTTAATAATTTATGAATGAGGAAAAATGAAAAAGAAAAATCAGTCAGCCCAAGGACTAACTTTTCAAAAACCTTAGTGTTTGACACACATGTGAACTCTGTGTAGCCCACATGTAAAATCTCTGTGTCACTCTCCCTTGACAAAAAGCACTTTTATTTGTACAGGTAGGAAAAACTGAAACAAGTGGGGAGCAAAATGGTAAAAGGGTGTTACAAAGACTAACCTTTGTAAAAGTATCCTTTTCCACTCCTATCTGCTCAGAAAGTAGCACCTAATTATTTTTCTTTGAAATATTAGTTATATTAGTGGTTTTTCTACAACTCCATTGTAAATAATTCCAGGTCAGGACCTCTATCTTATACATCCTCAGGGCTGCAAATGCACTTACTCAATACATATTTGTTGATTAAATGGTACCTGGGCAACAATTTGCTTTTGTTCCAGGCAAATTATATTGAACTAATATACAACAATATACAGTAGCTTACTTTCCCTCTCAAACTCTCAGTTATTCTGAATGATCACTACTCCAAATGTTGAACCTTTGCCTGAAACTATCCCTTCTGAGTTACAAGGCCGGGATCTGCTACGGAAGTGGACTCACGTGGGGGATGAGGCGGCAGGAGCGGACCGAGTCGCTGAGGCCCATCCACTGCTGGTAGTCGGGGTAGTCGCCCCGCCGCAGGAAGTACTGGGGGCCCAGGTAGTTGGGCTGCTCGTAGAGCATCCAGCAACCGCTGTCCACACGCACCGAATTGCAGCGGCCCAAGTAAGGCTGCAGATTGGAGTGGTCGCTGCTGCACTCATAGTGGCGGCCCTGGAAGCCCCTGTCCTCGTAGAAGGTGATCTGCAAGGAAGGGAAGGAGAGGCTCAGAGGCCTGGTCTCCAGCCGGGCTGCGGGCCCCTCCCGCCGGCGCGGGGCTCACTTTCCCCATGGCTGCTGGACGCGGGGATGGAGTTCAGTGCAGTGGGGCAGGCTAGCGGTCTATATAGCGGAGGGCTGCTGCGTTGGCAGGAACAACACAAAAGGGGCCCCTGGGGTGAGGAGGGGCTGTTTGTGTTCTTTTTTTACTCTTCGCTGTCAGAGTTCATGGGGCTCATTGTGGGGTTCGGTCCCATTCTCTCTGGAGTTTCTGTCACTGGCTGATGCTAAATGAGACAGTTTGATTAAAAAAAAAAAGCAATCTGGGACATTGTTTATTTAAAAATAGAACTAGAACTTCAACCATTTCATATATATTCCAATCATGTATTTCTATGAGTTGGGAAAAAACAAGAAAATGTAAGTGGCCCAACAAAAAAGGCAGAGTCTTGATATGGCAAATAGAAATTAAGCTCTAAGAAGTATGTGCCATAATATTGAATGCTAATTGTTAATCAGAAAGAAATGGCCTTTACTGAATATTGAAAATTTCAAATTAGTCCTTTAAGAGAGCTTCTTCATTAAAAAGTGTAAGAAGTTATAATGTTTTACCAAGAGGGTTCCCAAAATGTCAAACTTTCTGTATGGTAAAAAACCAAAAACAACATATACGGTCTTTAACATTTGGTCTAATTTTGTTGCCATTGTGCATGGAAGTAGACTGAAGATTCGGTGTTTCATCTTAGCTGCTTATAATTCAAAAGTGAGAATAGCTTTAAGATGCTTAATCTCAGAAATAAGAAATAAAAGGAAATTTTCTATGATACAAATGAAGTTACTTATAAAACAAAATAAACTCACAGACTTAGTAAACTTATGGTTACCAGGGAGGGAAAGGTGGAGAGAAAGGATAGTTAGGGAGTTTGGGATGGACAGATGCACACTGCTATATTTAAAATGGGTAACCAACAAGCACATAATGCACAGGGATCTCTGCTCCATGTTATGTGGCAACCCGGATGGGAGAGGAGTTTGGGGGAGAATGGATACATGCGTATGTGTGGCTGAGTCCCTTTGCTGTCCATCTGAAACTGTCACAATGTTGTTAATTGGCTATACTCCAATATAAAAAAAAGTTAAATAAAATAAAAGAGAAAAGTCTAAAAGTTCAAGGAAATAAAAAAAGGTAATGCATTTAAAACACAAAACCAGATAACCCCTTCAGTTCAGTCCAGTTCGGTCGCTCAGTCATGTCCAACTCTTTGCGACCCCATGAATCAAGCACGCCAAGCCTCCCTGTCCATCACCAACTACTGGAGTTCACTCAGACTCACGTCCATTGAGTCAGTGATGCCATCCAGCCATCTTATCCTCTGTCATCCCCTTCTCCTCCTGCCCCCAATCTCTCCCAGCATCAGAGTCTTTTCCAATGAGTCAACTCTTCGTATCAGGTGGCCAAAGTACTGGAGTTTCAGCTACAACATCAGTCCTTCCAAAGAAATCCCAGGGATGATCTCCTTCAGAATGAACTGGTTGGATCTCCTTGCAGTCCAAGGGACTCTCGAGTCTTCTCCAACACCACAGTTCAAAAGCATCAATTCTTTAGCGCTCAGCTTTCTTCACAGTCCAACTCTCACATCCATACATGACCACTGGAAAAACCATAGCCTTGACTAGACGGACCTTTGTTGGCAAAGTAATGTCTCTGCTTTTCAATATGCTATCTAGGTTGGTCATAACTTTTCTTCCAAGGAGTAAGCGTCTTTTAATTTCATGGCTGCAGTCACCATCTGCAGTGATTTTGGAGCCCCCCCAAAATAAAGTCTGACACTGTTTCCACTGTTTCCCCATCTATTTCCCATGAAGTGATGGGACCAGATGCCATGATCTTTGTTTTCTGAATGTTGAGCTTTAAGCCAACTTTTTCGCTCTCCACTTTCACTTTCATCAAGAGGCTTTTTAGTTCCTCTTCACTTTCTGCCATAAGGGTGGTGTCATCTGCATATCTGAGGTTATTGATATTTCCCCAGCAATCTTGATTCCAGCTTGTGCTTCTTCCAGCCCAGCGTTTCTCATGGTGTACTCTGCATCTAAGTAAAGTAAGCAGGGTGACAATATACAGCTTTGACGTACTCCTTTTCCTATTTGGAACCAGTCTGTTGTTCCATGTCCAGTTCTAACTGTTGCTTCCTGACCTGCATACAGATTTCTCAAGAGGCAGGTCAGGTGGTCTGGTATTACCATCTCTTTCAGAATTTTCCACAGTTTATTGTGATCCACACAGTCAAAGACTTTGGCATAGTCAATAAAGCAGAAATAGATGTTTTTCTGGAACTCTCTTGCTTTTTCCATGATCCAGCAGATGTTGGTAATTTGATCTCTGGTTCCTCTGCCTTTTCTAAAACCAGCTTGAACATCAGGAAGTTCATGGTTCATGTATTGCTGAAGCCTGGCTTGGAGAATTTTGAGCATTACTTTACTAGCGTGTGAGATGAGTGTAATTGTGA
The DNA here is from genome assembly GCF_014754425.2 of Oryx dammah. Taxonomy (NCBI): domain Eukaryota; kingdom Metazoa; phylum Chordata; class Mammalia; order Artiodactyla; family Bovidae; genus Oryx; species Oryx dammah. The sequence continues at coordinate 39,392,910 of NW_024070211.1, read as the reverse complement.
GGTAGTTTGAGCATTCTTTGGCATTGCCTTTCTTTGGGATTGGAATGAAAACTGACCTTTTCCAGTCCTGTGGCCACTGCTGAGTTTTCCAAATTTGCTGGCATGTTGAGTGCAGCACTTTCACAGCGTCATCTTTCAGGATTTGAAATAGCTCAACTGGAATTCCATCACCTCCGCTAGCTTTGTTCGTAGTGATGCTTTCTAAGGCCCACTTGACTTCACATTCCAGGATGTCTGGCTCTAGGTGAGTGATCACACCATCATGATTATCTTGGTCTTGAAGATCTTTTTTGTACAGTTCTGTGTATTCTTGCCACCTCTTCTTAATATCTTCTGCTTCTGTTAGGTCCATACCATTTCTGTCCTTTATCGAGCCCATCTTTGCATGAAATGTTCCCTTGGTATCTCTAATTTTCTTGAAGAGATCTCTAGTCTTTCCCATTCTGTTGTTTTCCTCTATTTCTTTGCATGGATCACTGAGGAAGGCTTTCTTATCTCTCCTTGCTATTCTTTGGAACTCTACATTCAGATGCTTATATCTTTCCTTTTCTCCTCTGCTTTTTGCTTCTCTTCTTTTCACAGCTATTTGTAAGGCCTCCCCAGACAGCCATTTTGCTTTTTTGCATTCCTTTTCCATGAGGATGGTCTTGCTCATTGTCTCCTGTACAATGTCATGAACCTCCATCCATAATTCATCAGGCACTCTGTCTATCAGATCTAGTCCCTTAAATCTATTTCTCACTTCCACTGTATAATCATAAGGGATTTGATTTAGGTTATACGTAAATGGTCTAGATTACCCCTTAGGTTATTATAAAAGAAAATCAAATTCTTAAGAAACCTGTTTCTGGTGGGTTCTAGATATACTTTTGTTCAATGGGGAGCAAGATTAAACAAAGCTTTTGACTTAGAGGAAATTAATTGCATGAACACAAATAGGAACTATAGCTGGAATGGTGTGGGTAGAATGAGGAATAAATATCTAGAAGCTGGGACTCTGCTTTAGAAAGCATTTATCAGTCTGGAAGTGGATAATCTGATGAACTGGAAAGAGCACTGGAATGGAAGATGACCTGTGCCTTTAGCCTCTTCCATGTTCAAAGAATTAGTCACAGTTCTATGTTGACTCATTGAAATATTTGTCTTTACTTTGGGTCTTAAATCTTTGTAAGTTGATATTTATGGATCAGATATCACTTAAGCACAATATGATGTTTCAGTTCTCATTATCCAGTATGAAAGTCATGTGTTTGCAGAATTACTTATGTTAGCCTAGTGCAGTATACTCAGCCAGAATCTAAAGAATCAAAATCATCATGATAATTAAAATTTTTTTAAATAAAAATGAAAAATCCTTTTAAAAAAATCATCATTTTGCTCAGAGTTATTTCTGTGGGGAGAGTGTAGATAGGTGAAAACAGCAAAATACGAGAAACAACCACAATGCAGAGTCCCAGAGATTACCTAGAGAAGCAGTATGGGGATGTCAGTGGGGACGAGTGACTCAGCTGACATGCAGCTACAGCTGAAATTTAGGATACAACTGAAAGCCCAAGGGGCTTCCCTGGTGGCTCAGACAGTAAAGAATCTGCCTACAATGCTGGAGACCTGAGTTCAATCCCTAGGTCGGGAAGATTCCCTAGAGAAGGGAATGGAAATCCACTCCAGTATTCTTGCCTGGAGAATTCCATGGAGGGAGGAGCCTGGGGGGTCCATGGGGTCACAAAGAGTCAGACACGACTGAGCAACTAACACTTCCACTTCCAATTGAAGGACCAAAACGAGGACATTTTGGGTGTGGCTTTTTTCATTAACTGGGAAAAGGAAAGGCTTTATGTCAGCCTGGGGGAAGAAATAGGGAACCTCCCCCCCCCCCCACTTCTCATACAATTGAAATGTAAATATCTTGTGCCAAAATGTGGTTTAATTTCAATGCTCTACAGAAAATTCTGGAGCGTCCATGGTGGCTCAGATGGTGAAGAATCTGCCTGCAGTGCAGGAGATCTGGGTTCAGTCCCTGGGTCGGGAAGATCACTTGGAGAAGGGAACGGCTACCCTCTCCAGTATTCTTGCCTGGAAAATCCATGGACGGAGGAGCCTGGAGGGACTACAGTCCATGTGGTCACAAAGAGATGGACATGACTGAGCAACTATCACTTTCACAGAAAATTGTAGGAGTGACAAATGTACACAATACCATAGTATGCTAAGTGAACATAGGTTAAGACTTGACACTCCTTGCACCTGTGGCCAGAAGCAGAGCTCTGCACCAGTTGCTTGGGAATTGTTTTTGGAGGGAGAGCAAGAAAGAAGAAACATCCTGTTTCCTGAGCTCTGATCCAGGAAGTAACCCTTAGTCACTCTATAAGTATTCACATGGTTTCAAACAAAAGTGAAGAAAAAGGGGACTAGTTCAAGTTGGGATTTTGTTGCACGTAGGGTTAATGATTTGTATAGCTAGTGTAAGTAGCTTAGTGAGGAAGGCAGGTTGAAAGCTCAGATAGATTGAAAGCTAAGCCTCTTGCTCCAAATAGTTAGCCAAAGTGTGGTTGTGAAGGGAAAATTTTTGACAAAAATTAAAAGTGCTGCTCCAGTGAACAGGCTTCCCAGGTGGCTCAGTGCAGGAGACATGGATTCGATCCCTGGGTGGGGATGATCCCCTGAAGGAGGAAATGGCCCCAGTATTATTCTTGCCTGGAAAATTCCATGCACAGAGGAGCCTGGCAAGCTATAGTCCACAGGGTCGCAAAGAGTTGGACATGACTGAGCAACTGAGCATGCATGCACACACGCATTCCAGTAAACACACTAATGAAGAAAGTGAAACAGCCTTATTGCCCATATATATAAAGTTTGAGTAGTCTGGATAGACAGTCAAACCAGCCACTACATTCTCTTAAGCCAAAACCTACACGAGAGTAAAAGATAACCTAACTCTTTTCAATTCTATGAAGATTGAGAGAGGTGAGAAAACTGCAGAAATAAAGCTTGAATTTAGCAGAGGTTGTTCTTGAGGTTTAAGGAAAGAAGCCATCTCTATAATATAAAACTTCAAAGTGAAGCAGCAAGTGCTGATGTAGAAATTGCAGCAAGTCATCCAGGAGATCTAGCTCAGATAATTAATGAAGGTGTCTACACTAAATAACAGATTTTCAATTTAAATGAAACAGCCTTGTGATGGAAGAAGTTGCCACCTAGCACTTCCACAGCTAAAGAGAAGTCAGTGCCTGGCTTAAAAGCTTCAAAGGACAGACTCTCTTTTTAGGAGCTAATTCAGCTAGTGATCTTAAATGAAGCCATTTCTCATTTACCATTTCAGAAATCCTAGTCATACAGAATTATGCAGAATCTACTCTGCCTGTGATCTATAAAAGGAACAACAACACAGCCTGAATGATAGACCATCTGTTTACGATATGGTTTACTGAATATTTTAAGCTCACTGTTGAGACTTACTGCTCCAAAAAAAGATTCTTTTCAAAATAGTACTGTCAGTGACAAGGCACCTGGTCACCGAGTAGCTCTGATAGAGATGTACAATGAGATCAATGTTATTTTCATTCCTGTTAACACAATGTCCCTTCTGCAGCGCATGGATCAAGGAGTGATTTTGACTTTCAAATCAGATTATTTAGGAAATATATTTCATAGGCCGTAAGCTACCATAAACAGTGATTCTGATGATGAATTTGGGCAAAGTCAATTAAAAATCTTCTGGAAAGATTTGTCATTCTAGATGCCATGAAGAGCATTCACGATTCATGGGAAATAATAAAAATATAAGTGATAACAGGAGTTTGGAAGAAGTTGATTCCAATCTTCCTGGATGACTTTGAGGGGTTCAAGACTTCAGTGGAGGAAGTAAATGCAGATGTGGTGGAAATAGCAAGAGAACTAGAATTAGAAGTGGATCATGAGGATGTAAATGAATTGCTGCCATTGCATGATAAAACTTTAATGGATGAAGAGTTGCTTCCTATGGATGAGCAAAGAAAGTGACTTCTGGAGATGATATCTACTTCTGGGGAAAATTTTGTGAAGGCTCTTGAAATGACAAAAATGAATTTAGACTATTACATGAAATTGATAGCATAAATTCAATAAAGCAGTGGTAAGATTTGAAAGAAGTTCTACTGTGGGTAAAATGCTATTAAAGAGCATTACATGCTACAGAAATTGCTTGTAAAAAAAAGAGTCAATCTATGTAAAAAATTTTCTTAATGTCTTATTTTACGAAAATGCCACAGCCACCATGACCTTCAGCAACCACCAGCCTGTTCGGTTAGCAGTCATTAGCATGAGGCAAGATCCTCCACTAACAAAAAGAATATGATTTGCTGAAGGCTCAGATGATGGTTAACCTTTATTAGCAATAAAGTATTTTAAATTAAGATATGTATATTGCTTTTATTAATTTTTATTGGAGTATAGTAAATTTATTGATTTATAATATTGTATTAGTTTCAGGTGTATAGCAAAAGGAATCAACTATACATCTACATATATCCACTCTTTTTTGCATTGTTTTTATACATAATGCCATTGCACTTATTAATGGACTATAGTATAGTATAAATATAACTTTTATATGCACTGGAAAACCAAAAAATTCCTGTGACTCATTTTATTGTGATATTTGCTTTATTGTCATGGTCTGGAACTGAACCTGCAATGTCTTTGAGGTATGCTTGTCTTTATATCACCTCCCTGGCTCTTGAAGGCACTGAACTATAACCTCAAACAAGAGTTTTAAAACTCTGCCCAGTTTCTACCAGTTTTTTGCCAAATTAAAAAAAAAAAAAACCCTATAAATAGAAGCAATATTCCTATGCATATTTTCTTTATCTGAACCACACTTTATTAGAAACTTGTGTATTTGAGGGTTAAAATATTCTTTTTAAAATGTGTTTTTTTAAATATAAAATGATTCAATAATAAATGGTGCTTAGTTTTGATTTTCTGTTGTTTTTAATTTCAAATATTCTTGCTCAGCAAAATAAAAATTGGCAATCCTATGTTAATTCCCATTTAAAGAAAATTGGTCTGAGAAATCTAAAATATTGAGAACCACTTGTTTTCAAGAATGTGAAAAATATAGCAAGCAATTGCTGGTGAAAGAGTCTGTTATGATACTTTCAAATCCTATTCTAGAGTTATTTCAGAACTTATCCCTCCAAGGGAGGAGGGATAAATTAGGGGTATGGGATTAAGAAATACAAACTAGTGGGACTTTCCTGGTGGCCCAGTGGTTAAGAGTCCAAGCTTTCATTGCAGGGGGCACAGGTTTGATCCCTGGTCAGGAACTAAAATCTTGTATGCTGGGCAGTGTGGCTCTAAAGAAAAGAAAAGAAAGAATACAAACTACTATATATAAAATAGAGAAGAAACAAGGATATATTTTACAGCATAGGGAATTATAGCCATTATCTTGTAATAACTTTTCATGCAGTATAATCTGTAAAAATATTGGATCACTATGCTATACACCTAAAACTAATTAACTATAGTGAGTCTTTACTATTCTCATAATCCTTTAATAAAGATCTATGATTCATGAGTAAAGACACAAAACCAGCTGTAAAAGTGGTTAAAGCCTGGTTCCTCAACATTTCTCTTTTGGACTTATAAACAAGAAAAAGTCCACTTCATGTTGGATTGTAAGCTCCCTGTGATTTTGTGTGGAAAAAAAAAAAAAAGAAATAAAATAAGTCATTTGTAAAATGTTTGTAAGCTCCCTGTGATTTTGTGTGGAAAAAAAAAAGAAATAAAATAAGTCATTCGTAAAATGTTTGGATTATTATTAGAATTGCTATATGTGCATCTCAAGCATGTTTATTTTTAGCGCAAGAAATGGGCAGTTCTGGATTGTTAAAATTTCTCCTTAGGACAGGAGGATTTCAGTGGAGGTTTGTACCTCAAGACTAGTGGGCTAGGGACTTCTCCGGTGGTCCAGTGGTTAAGACTTTGCCTTCCAATGCAAGAAGTGCCTGTTCGATCCCTGGTCAGGGAACTAAGAGCCCGCATGCCTCATGGCCAAAAACCCCAAACATAAAACAGAAGCCATAGTGTATCAATTCAATAAACACTTTAAAAAATGGTCAACATTAAAAAAAATCTTTATAAAAAAGAGACCAGTGGGCTAGAAAAGGGGTCAGAAATGTAGGAGTGGGATGGGGGTAGAAGTAGCCAAAGGCTGGAATTAGCTACTCCTGCCATGCAATCTTTTGTCTGTTGTGTCAAAACTAATTTTTTTTCCTATTCAGTGAAAACTGTTTTCACTGGACTTGTTGTTCCATAAAAGAGAAAAAAGTGTCACAGAAAGGTAAGGTATGTAAAGTGAAAGTGGCTCAGTCGTGTCCAACTCTTTGGGACCTCATGAACTATACAGTCCATGGAATTCTCCAGGCCAGAATACTGGAGTGGGTAGCCTTTCCCTTCTCCAGGGGATCTTCCCAAGCCAGGGATCGAATCCAGGTCTCTCACATTGAGGGTAGATTCTTTACCAGCTGAGCCACAAGAGAAGCCCAAGAATACTAGAGTGGGTAGCCTATCCCTTCTCCAGAGTATCTTCCTGACCCAGGAATGGAAACGGGGTCTCCTGCATTGCAGGCAGATTCTTTACCAACTGAGCTATCAGTGAAGCCCAAGGTATGTAAGGAAGTTCTAAATGTGTATATCATACCAAGAAAATATTTTCCCTCCACAAATGTTAAGGAATAAAAACAGGTATCACAAAAAATATAGAAATAAACATTACTCCATTTTTTCCCCTAGAAATGTGTCATGGGATGCCTTAAAACTGGGCAGTAACAGTACTTGTTAAACAAGTGATTACAAGTGTATGTGTATTATTTAGGAATACTCTTGGGAAGTACTTCGGAAGCACTGGACCAAAAAAAGTGATCATGTATTAATTGTTTATTGCTAGTGTTTAGTATTTTTGTGTAGAGTTCTGTCACAGGCAGGACAATGCCTTCTGTTTGCTTTCTTTTTTCATTGCCAGTGCTGTACACAGCAGGCCTATGGTAGGTGCTCAGTAAATAGTGACACTCCTAACTCAAAGAAGTTAGGCTCGCTGGTGGTTAATAATTGAGCAGTCCATTGAAAGAAAAAATAACTTGTGCTATGAGTGACAGTGTCACTCCTAGGTCTCTGTGCTCCAGAAACTATAGCGTGTATAAATATGGGGCTTCCCAGGGAGCACTAGTGGTAAAGAACCCATTTGCCAGTGCAGGAGACATAAAGAGATGCAGGTTTGATCCCTGGGTCGGGAAGGTTCCCTGGAGAAGGAAATGGCAACCCACTCCAGTATTCTTGCCTGGAGAACCCCTTGGACAGAGGAGCCTGGTGGGCTACCATCCCTGGGGTCGAAAAGTGTACGACTGAAGCAACTTAGCATGCAGCATGCATGCATAGATAAAAATATATATCCAATGATATTCATTGTAGCCTTGTCTGTAAAAGCAAAACTGGAAAAGCCCAGTTACCAATGAATAAATTATTAAATAATCCAGCAGATCTCCAACAATGGATCACAATGCAGCCGTTAACAAAACAAGGTGCTTACCTAGATAGCTATCCATATCACATTACACTTTAAAAGCCAGCTGCAGACTAATATGTACAGCATAATTTCATTCTTGTAGAGAAAAAAAGCATGTGCTTCATGAGACAGCTATATAAATGAGGGAACATTTTGAGAGGCGTACCCACTAAGTATAAAAAAGGGCTAGGAATGAAAAGTGGGACTCAGAAGGACTCCTCCACCTTCTTTATAGGATGCATAAAGTAGTAAGGTTATGAGAGACTTTCACTTTGGAGGCAAAATTTCAAATCAAAAATATTAGCAATTTTCTCTGATGAAAGTATTTTCAATTAAAAACTATGCAGGGCTTTGCTTCATATTTACTATAGGTAAAAATACACAGAGCAAGCAAATGTTACTTCAAAACACTAGAAATTATGACTTTCTTTAATGTGCCTTTAAATTTGAGGCTTTTTTTTGGTAAAGAACTTCTTTTTGTTTGCAGCACACTATATTATGCAAATCTATTTAGAATGCCAATGTCTATCTCATTAATTTACTTGCATTAGCTGGGCACTGTGTACAGCTGTGCAGTTTCTGAAATTCACACAGTGTTTGGTCCAGTAGCTGAACAGGCCAAGAGGTGCACCCTAATCAGGAGTTATTTTGGAATAAGAAGGAGGGTCTTCAACTGAGTCCAAAAGTATGCCAATGACTGATGGCAGCCCTGGCATTGGTTATATAATACTCTGCTTGAAAGTAAAACAAAGCTACAATTCCTTATGTAGTCTAATCCAGCTTTTTGCAAATGGGCTGCCCTTCACCACTCATCTGTGACTCTCTGTGGCGCACAACTACTTCTTGGGTCAGAAGGAAACTGCTGGAATGCTGTTCCTTAGGCCCTCAGTTGAATGCTGCTTTTCCCCAGTCACCCCCTCCCATTTCTCTCATTTGAATATTTATTGATTTCTTTAGCTGCGTGTTAGTTGAGGCACTCAGGTTCTTCCTTGCCATCATGTGGGCTCTTTCCATGAGGTACAGGGACTCTGTAGTTGCCCTGTGAGGCCTTAGTTGGTCCGCTGCATGTGGGCTCTTAGTTCCCCTAACAGGGATGAACCCATTTCCTTGCATTGTGAGGCAGATTCTTAAGCACCGGACCACCAGGGAAATCCCCCATTTCTCTCCTTCAATCTCCTTCTCAGACAGGCTCCCTCCTTTCTCCACCTCCACTCTTGACCCTTGTTCAAAACTCATTCTACCAGGAAGAGACTTCCCTGCCCCCCCACCCCCTCACACACACCTTATCCACTTCTCAACCTTTAACAGGGAGCATTTACAGGTGGATTAACTGGCACACAATGAAAGAAAAACAGAAGCCAGCAATTGCCAACAATACAAACTAAATACTTTATTAGATTCCAAAATGAGAAAATGGTAGTGTGAACCTATTTTAGTATAAATCCACCACCCTCCGCAGAGAGCCCGCCTTGGCATCCACGGCCCCCCAGTCTTGGTAGCGCCTGTACTCTTGGGGCCGCAGCAGGTACTGCCGCCCCCGGTAGTTGGGCATCTCGTAGAGGACCCAGCAGCCCTCCAGCACGTGCAGCGAGCGGACCTCGCTCAGGCGGAAGCGGTCCTGGAGGCAGGCGCAATCCTCGCTCAGCTCCGCCACGAGGCCTTTCTGGTCCTCTCTCTCATACAGCCGCAGCCTATGGGAGCTTGTCTGCTCGGTCCAAACAGAGAAGGAGCAGAAAAAGCAACCAAACAGATGAACTTGCCAGGTTGGGACATGAGATGGGCAATGTCAGAACTGAGACTCTGAAATTGCTATGATCTGTATTCTACTAGCAAATATTAACAAATATTTGTGTGTTCATTTTCCATTTTTTTAATGTGGGAGGTGGAATTTTTAAGAGGTTCAAGGTCTGGATTAGACTCCATCAAGAAATCAAATATCTTGATTCCTAATACTTAATTCCCTAATTTCTTGATTCCTACGTGATAACTCAAATTTATATTTGGGAGGAAAATGTTAGGTATTTTGTTAATATTTTAATATGAGTATTATTTGCCAAATGTATATGGGAGTGTGTGAAAGTTGCTCAGTCATGTCCAACTCTTTGGGACCCCATGGACTATACAGCCCATAGAATTCTCTAGGCCCGAATACTGAAGTAGTTAGCCCATTCCCTTCTCCAGGGCATCTTCCCAACCCAGGGATCGAACCCAGGTCTCCCACATTGCAGGTAGATTCTTTACCAGCTGAGCCACCAGGAAAGAAAGCCTAAGAACACTGGAGTGGGTAGCGTATCCATTCTCCTGTGGATCTTCCTGACCCAGGAATCGAACCAGGGTCTCCTGCATTGCAGGTGGATTCTTTACCAGCTGGGCTACCAGGGAAACCCAAATGTATATACATATACACATAAATTTACCACTAAAATAAGATTTTTTAAAACCACAACTCTGGTGGAAATTTTGTTTAAATAGTCTGAAACCAGAATTCAATTGACTTTCCAAATTAAGAAAAATTACTTTCCCCAGAATTGGACAATATCTTTGAACAGCTTAATTAATAATAGACTTGTCCATATTTATTAGTCTGTACTGGAAACTATCAAATTTGTTCATTATCAATTCCTTTGCTGCTGCTGCTGCTGCTAAGTCGCTTCAGTCGTATCCGACTCTGCGACCCCATAGACGGCAGCCCATCAGGCTCCTCGGTCCCTGGGATTCTCCAGGCAAGAACACTGGAGTGGGTTGCCATTTCCTTCTCCAATGCATGAAGGTTTAAAGTGAAAGGGAAGTCGGTCAGTCGTGTCCGACTCTTAGTGACTCCACGGACTGCAGCCTACTAGGCTCCTCCATCCATGGGAGTTTCCAGGCAAGAGTACTGGGGTGGGTTGCCAGTGCCTTCTCGGATCAATTCCTTTACTATAGGTTAAAAACTTATTTGTTAGAAATACTGCCTTCTTATGCCCAACTGGCTCCCCACTTGTGTTAAATCCTGCAGTGATATTAACATTTGTTACAGACAAGCTCTGTTTGACCTAATGGTAGTAAAAATTAAAAACAAAACTGGCTCAGCTTCCGAAAGGCCACTTAACTCTTATTTAAAGGAAAACCTCCAAGCCTTAACACCCATCGGTAATAGACTGCAGGACACTCAGGCGGCAGGATTGGAATCAAGCGGAACTCACGTCGGGGATGAGACAGCAGGAGCGGATGGAGTCGTTGAGGCCCATCCACTGCTGGTAGTCGGGGTAGTCGCCGCGCCGCAGGAAGTACTGGGGGCCCTGGAAGTTGGGGCGCTCATACAGCATCCAGCAGCCGCTGTCCACGCGGATGGAGTTGCAGCGGCTGATGTAGGGCTGCAGGTTGGCGTGGTCGCTGCTGCACTGGTAGCAGTGGCCCTGGAAGCCCCGGTCCTCGTAGAATGTGATCTGCAAAAGGAAGAATAACTCAAAATTAAATCATTAGCTCCCCGTAATAAATCCTGTATAAAGGCATTTCCCCCCTCCATTTTATTTCCCTTGTGTTCCATTCACCTTCCCCATGGCTGATTGACAACAGATGATGCGAGTTCAGTGCTATGAGGCCCCAGCTGCGCGCTGGGTCTATATAGCAGGGCGGCTGCTGCGTTGGCAAGAACAACACAAAAGGGGCCCCCGGGGGGTGAGTAAGGGGATTTTTTGGATCCCTTTTACGTGCTGCATTCAGTGGAAATGCCTGTCGAGCTTGCCCTCATTCTCTGGTATATTCTAACGCTGTCCTGTACGGGTTCTGGGTGAGTCCCTAGAGTTGCTTTTATTTGGATTCTTGGTGTTTTATAAATTTATCAGCACATCAGGCTGAACTTTTGACCTGAGACTCACATCTGTATACATATGATTCAGTTATGCCCCGTGTATTTTCTGGGAAAAATCTATGCCGTTATGGACGGGCCCCCAGAATTCCAGAGAGGCTGTGGGTGAAGCAGAATGCCACAAGCACTAACTTTCCTGGACGACAGAGACCACTCTATCTAAGACTTCTTTCTTCACAGCACTTGTCAAGCCAGCGCAGGACACAAATCTGGATTCTGATTTTTGCTAGTCTTGACTGGGCTGACCTGTTAAGACATAGCTATTAAATTTCCTCTTTGGTGAGTACACTTCATATAACTGGAGTCCAGCCCCTGGCAGCCAAGTTGTGATACAGACCAAAAGAAAGGTTTTTGTGGCCATTGGGTTCAAGACTGAGAAGTATATTGCTTTATAGATTGCTTCCCCTTTGCCGGGAGAAGGTGGTAAAACTTCATGGACTCGGAATGTCCACTTAGTAGCCACGTGAACTTGGCCAAGCCTTATGACTTCTCAAAGCAGGAGTTATTTCGTAATACTTACCTCATGGAATATACTATGTGGAATGAGAAAGGAAGGAAGGGTAGCTTCTAATAGTTGAGAGCTGGCCTGGCCCTCAGAGCTAGGCCATATTTCCCTGCTAGACAAAAAGAATCTCACAAAATACCAATTTCAGGAAAGGTTACCCTGAGATCGTGATGAAATGAGACAAAATAAGGCCGCTTCATAATTTTGTCTCAGTATAGGCGGAAACAAAGCCAGTGTGCCACCCACAAAATACCAGCACCCCCTCTCTCAGCCAAAATGATTAACTGCCACTTCTTTATCAATTGCAGCTTTATCCTTGTTCTTTGCTCCCTTCCCCACGAGTAGATTTATTAAGATATTCAATCATAAAATTACCCTTGCTGCCCCACCCAATCAAGTCAATTCTTGTTTTTTAGACACTTTCCCAATTCACCTAACCAAAGTACAAATCCTTTCATAGTTCTTTCTAAGCCTCCAAAGACGGTCCATGCTTCCCCATGGAGTATGTTCTCTCTGCTGCTGTTACCAGTACCAAACCCTCTTGTTTCATGCACGTGTTTCTGGTGGTCTTTGGCTGAAGGACATTGACATGCATAAATGGGATTATGTGTTTAATGTGTTGGGCATGTACATGGCACAAATGAGCACTGAATAACTGTTTGGTATTAGTCATAGTGAGATATTATTAAGGATGACTTCAACCCATTCATGTCTCTCAAAGATGTTCAATCCTTTCAAAGATGCCTTAAAAAATGTCTCCACCACAAAGAAAGTATAGATTTGGAAGGAACTTTAGAAATCACCTAAGGCTATGGAACTCTGCTCAATGTTATGTGGCAGCCTGGATGGGAGGCGGGCTTGGGGGAGAATGGATGGTGGTGGTGGTGGTGGTTTAGTCGCTAAGTCGTGTCTGACTATTGTGACCCCATGGACTGTATAGCACGCTAGACCCTGCTGTCCATGGGATTTTCCAGGCAAGAATACTGGACTGGGTTGCCATTTCCTTCTCCAGGAGAATGGATACATTTATATATATATGGCTGAGTCCATTTGCTGTTCTCCTGAAACTATCACAATATTGTTAATCGGCTATAATCCCATTCAAAATGAAAAGTGCAAAAAAAAAAAAAAAAAAGAAATCACCTAGTGCTCTTCAGACTCCAGTGTGCATATGTATCGTCTGTGCTTATTAAAAATGCTAAGGCTCTACTTTTGTCCAAGATTCTGCATCATTAAATCTAGAAAAAACCCTAGGAGTTTATATTTCTAACCAGCAGCACCAGGTTGTTCTTGGACCAAACTTTGAAAAACACTGTTCTGACTATTCCTTCTTTTTTCCTTTTTCTTCCTTCCTTCCTTTCTTTCTTTCTCTGTGTATCTAGTTGATTTATAATGTTAAGTTAGTTTTAAGAATAGTGATTCAGTTATTTGTATATTTATATCTGTTCTTTCTCAGATGCTTTCCCTTATGGATTATTAAGTATAGTCCCCTGTGCTATATATTAGGCCCTTGCATACTATTTTATATGTGCTAATCTATATACGTTATCCTAAACTCCTACTTTATCTCCCTCTTCCCTATCCATCTTTACTTCTGTATTCTCACTAACTGGCAGAAAAAACTGGCACATAAAGTTTGCTCAGTAAATGTCTGGAGGATATGAATGTTATTCCCTCATCTGAAATTCATCCTTGTAGTGGTCCACAGGACCTATTTCAAATGCTCAGCACAACAGGCTTACACACTCATTTTATAATAGGCAAGATGAGTAAGCAAAAGAGAGAAAACAAAAATTGTGTTGTCCCCTAAGTCCTCCGCTCCTTCATAATTCTAATGGCTATGTCTCCTGAGATGCCGCATCAGTGTTACCACAGCAGGGGCCAACTCCAAGGTTTTGCTAGTGTCTGAAGTCCAGTCAACAATTGGCCTTACCATGCACCTGCTTTCTTCCTAGTAACTAATGTAGCATTTGTATCGTATACGTGCTTGGGTAAATGAGAAGATGTCATTTGGTTGGTGGCCATGAAGACCAAGCGTTCTCACAGAAGGAGACTGGGTAAGAGCCCACAGATGATCACCGTAGCACCAGCCTCAGAAAACTTATATAAATAGTCTCTCGACTTCTCACAGGCTGAACTGTTCTCAGAACTTCCTGAGATGCTCTTCCCAGGTTATAATTTGACTCAAATAAAAATTTTCCAATTCCTTTTTAGGTTGACTGGTTAATTTTTCATTGACGAAAACGATGTTGTTTTGCTTAAGCAACAGGGGGTTGTGATCGTCAGTTTTGCAGTGGCTCAGATGGTAAAGTGGCTGCCCGAAGTGTGGGAGACCCGGGTTTGATTCCTGGGTCGGGAAGATTCCCTGGAGAAGGAAATGGCAATCCACTCCAGCACTCTTGCCTGGAAAATCCCATGGATGGAGGAGCCTGATAGGCTACAGTCCATGGGGTCGCAAAGAGTCGGACACGACTGAGAGACTTCACAAGGAAGAAAATTTGAATTCCAAAAGTCCAGAGGGAATGGAATAAGACACTTGCTAACATGAGGACATACCCCTTGGCAGCAGGGCAGGAAAACTGGGGAGGGAAGCCGTGGAGAGGAGAAACTTTTGCGGGTGTGGCTTGGTAAATTGGGGCTTGACAGTTTTCGGGAATAACTGCTACTTCAGTTTCTTTGTTTGGTGGAACTTTTATAAGGTAAGGTTAGTCAGGCCAGAGACGCTGGGGATTCAAAGGGAGGAAAAAGGACAAGAGGGAAGGAAAAGATTTAAAATCTGAACTTGTTACAAACTAGGACATATAGGAAATACTTGTATGTGTAGAGTATGTAAGCTGATACCAGCGTTTTCTCGAATTGGTAGCTCATCTTCATGGGGAGAAGGTTAGTGAGTTCCTATAGGATTATCCCTTCTTTGTTTCACCTTAGACTCTCATCTGTTCAAGATCCCATTGTTCAGAGAGAGGACAGAGAGAAGGGGAAAGGGTAGATTAGGAGTTAGTTTGAGCATAGTGTCTTCCCCCAGCCTCTCCCCATTGTTGACTTTTTCTTTACTTTGGGATTAGAAGGTGGATAGTGTTCCCTTTGCCTGCACCTCGGGAGGGGAAACAACTTGCAGACTTGATCAACGAGAACCAAGGTCTCTAACTTTTTTTTTTTATTTTTGAGCAGAGAAAGGTTTATTGCAGGACCATGCAGGGAGACAGGTGGCTCATGCCCCCTTAAACTCCAAAGTCCCCAAAGGGTTTCAGTGAAGCACTTTTATTTTTTTAATAGAACCATTTCCATTTATTATACCTCATTTGATTCTCACATTTATTCACACAGCACTCCATTAACGTTTGATTGCACTCAGACAATGGATATGCAACTGGTCACAGGTATTTTACATTCTAGTAACAAAGAGAAACACTAAGGAAGTAAAAGAGAACATTTCAGATAGTACTGAGGAACACTAAACAAGTAAAAGATAAAATTTCAAGTAAATCACCTCAGATGGAGCGAGAGTTATAATCAACAGATAGAATGGTCATATGGCATCTCCAGAGGAGTTGATATTTGTACAGGGACCTATTGTCCAAAAGAAGCCAGCCTGTGGAGATGATGTAGAAGTCATTATAAGCCAAAAGGAACTTCGTATGCAAAGATCCTGAGGTAGGAATTAGCAGTGTCTCTAATTTTATGTGCTTTCAGTTTCAGTGTTTCAGGATAATTTCCATTTGTGAAGTTTGTGATTTTATTTCTACTAAGCAAATAACATAAAGCTCAGCATGCCAAGAAGCTTTTGGCTTTCTCATTCATGTTTGTTGTATTGTTATTGGCAAACAGAGGATCCTGGCTAATATCTCCAGGAAGCGAACACAATTCTTAAGAGTTTAAAGGTTAAAGGACCTGGAATTTAGGAAAAATTAATACCAAGTAATGCAGCAACCTCCAGGGAAGGAAACTTTATAAAAAGCCTAACCATGTGCCCCAGTTTGCCTGGAACAGTCCCTGTTAATGCCTCTTGCCCCAGTGCAATCCTTAATAAAACACAATCTCATTCTCAAAAATGACTCAGGTTAAGTAACAAATTCTATGCTTGCTCGGGTAATAAGCCACTAGGGCAGTGGATGTGGAGCCCTTGAGGGTGTGGGATGGGAGGACGCTCTATAAAAAGTGAACAACCATGTGGGTATATCTAAGAACAGAGAAGAGAGGAGCAGGGATGGGAAAGACCAGGCCACCCAAGAGCACGTTGGAGCTTGCAGACCAGAGCTGCTGCTGCTGCTAAGTCGCTTCAGTCATGTCCGACTCTGTGTGACCCCATAGACAGCAGCCCACCAGGCTTCCCCGTCCCTGGGATTCTCCAGGCAAGAACATTGGAGTGGGTTGCCATTTCCTTCTCCAATGGGTGAAACTGAAGTCACTCAGTCATGTCCGACTCTTCGCGACCCCATGGACTGCAGCCTACCAAGCTCCTCTGTCCATGAGATTTTCTAGGCAAGAGTACTGGAGTGGCTTGCCATTGCCTTCTCCTGCAGACTAGAGCAGGACCACTTAATATTAAACTTGATATTGCTGTGTTGTTATGATCTAAATTTGCATCTCACCCCCACAACCTCTGTAACAAAGCTGGCTGCACACATTATTGCTTTATGAGAGAAATGGTTCAGGAGTTAAAGGAAAAGGCAGTATGTCACCAATTTAGGTCAGTGTGGATCTACTCAGTCATGAGGCAGGAGTTCAGAGCAGAGAGTAACTCAGTTCAGTTCAGTCAATCAGTCGTGTCCAACTCTTTGAGACCCCATGGACTGCAGCATGCCAGGCCTCCCTGTCCATCACCAGCTCTTGGAGTTTACTCAAACTCGTGTCCATTGAGTCGGTGATGCCATCTAACCATCTCATCCTCTGTCATCCCCTTCTCCTCCTGCCTTCAATCTTTCCCAGCATCAGGGTCTTTTCCAATGAGTCAGTTCTTCGCATCAGGTGGCCAAAGTACTGGAGTTTCAGCTTCAACATCAGTCCTTCCAATGAATACTCAGGACTGATCTCCTTTAGGATGGACTGGTTGGATGTCCTTGCTGTCCAAGGGACTCTCAAAAGTCTTCTCCAACACCTCAGCTCAAAAGCATCAGTTCTTTAGCGCTCAGCTTTCTTTATAGTCCAACTCTCACATCCATACCTGACCACTGGAAAAACCATAGCCTTGACTAGAGGGACCTTTGTGGATAAAGTAATGTCTCTGCTTTTTAATATGCTCTCTAGGTTGGTCATAACTTTCCTTCTGAGGAGTAAGCATCTTTTACTTTCATGGCTGCAATTACCATCTGCAGTGATTCTGGAGCCCAAAAAAATAAAGTCAGCCACTGTTTCCCCATCTATTTGCCATGAAGTGATGGGACCAGATGCCATGATCTTAGTTTTCTGAATGTTGAGCTTTAAGCCAACTTTTTCACTCTCCTCTTTCACTTTCATCAAGAGGCTCTTTAGGTCTTCTTCAGTTTCTGCCATAAGGGTGGTGTCATCTGAATATCTGAGGTTATTGATATTTCTCCAGGCAATCTTGATTCCAGCTTGTGCTTCTTCCAGCCCAGCATTTCTCATGATGTACTCTGCATATAAGTTAAATAAGCAGGGTGACAATATACAGCTTTGACATACTCCTTTTCCTATTTGGAACCAGTCTGTTATTCCATGTCCAGTTCTAACTGTTGCTTCCAGACCTGCATAGAAGTGTCTCAGGAGGCAGGTCAGGTGGTCTGGTATTCCCATCTCTTTCAGAATTTTCCACAGTTTATTGTGATCCACACAGTCAAAGGCTTTGGCATAGTCAATAAAGCAGAAATAGATGTTTTTCTGGAACTCTCTTGCTTTTTCCATGATCCAGAGGATGTTGGCAATTTGATCTCTGGTTCCTCTGCCTTTTCTAAAACCAGCTTGAACATCTGGAAGTTCATGGTTCATGTATTGCTGAAGCCTGGCTTGGAGAATTTTGAGCATTACTTTACTAGAGTGTGAGATGAGTGCATCTGTGAGGTAGTTTGAGCATTCTTTGGCATTGCCTTTCTTTGGGATTGGAATGAAAACTGACCTTTTCCAGTCCTGTGGCCACTGCTGAGTTTTCCATATTTGCTGGCATATTGAGTGCAGCACTTTCACAGCATCATCTTTCAGGATTTGAAACAGCTCAACTGGAATTCCATCACCTCCACTAGCTTTGTTCGTAGTGATGCTTTCTAAGGCCCACTTGACTTCACATTCCAGGATGTCTGGCTCTAGGTGAGTGATCACACCATTGTGATTATCTGGGTCATGAAGATCTTTTTTATACAGTTCTTCTGTGTATTCTTTCCATCTCTTCTTAATATCTTCTGCTTCTGTTAAGTCCATACCATTTCTTTCCTTTATCGAGCCCATCTTTGCATGAAATGTTCCCTTCGTATCTCTTATTTTCTTGAAGAGATCTTTAGCCTGTCTCATTCTATTGTTTTCATCTATTTCTTTGCACTGATCACTGAGGAAGGCTTTCTTATCTTTCCTTGCTATTCTTTGGAACTCTGCATTCAAATGGGTATATCTTTCCTTTTCTCCTTTGCTTTTCGCTTCTCTTCTTTTCACAGCTATTTGTAAGGCCTCCTCAGACAGCCGTTTTGCTTTTTTGCATTTCTTTTCTATGGGGATGGTCTTGCTCGCTGTCTCCTGTACAATGTCACGAACCTCTGTCCATAATTCATCAGGCACTCTGTCTATCAGATCTAGTCCCTTAAATCTATTCCTCACTTCCACTCTATAATCATAAGGGATTCTGTTTAGATCATACCTGAATGGTCTAATGGTTTTCCCCACTTTCTTCAATTTAAGTCTGAATTTGGCAATAAGGAGTTTATGATCTGAGCCGTAGTCAGCTCCCTAACTGGGGAAGCAATAAGCAACTCATTCCCTCTCCAGAATGACCAGATACGTTGGATATATATGTGTGTTGGCAGAAGTGGTACATATCTCCTAACCCCTGTAAGATGATATTTGAGCCATTTATTAGATTCTCAAAGGATGGGATACTTCAGATGAATCTTGACCTGAAGCCGACAGTTCATTGAGGGACTTAATTTATTTATTTGTAATATTTCCTTATTTTACTGCATCAGGTCTTAGTTGTGGCGTACAGGTTTAGCCTTTTCACAGCATGTGGGATCCTAGTTCTCTGACCAGGGAGCAAACCCACATGCCCCGCATTGCAGGGTGGATTCTTAACCACTGGACCACTAGGGAAATCCTGAGGAACCTTAAAAGAGTCCTAAGACCTGTGTTTAATTATCATAGGACATTGTTTACTCAATATCTTCTTTACTAGGACCCACAGAAAATCTTAGGTTTCATTATTGGGCATGGTTAGGCTAGTTTTGAATAATTAATTTATTTGCTTTATAGACTCAATCAGTCATGGAGGTGATCTTACTTCCCTCTGTATCTTGGTTGCTGGGTCCAAATCTGGCTCTATCTTCAGCCACCAAAGTGCCTAATCACACCCAGTTTGGGCTTAAGCTTCACTCTTAGCTCCATCTCTCTTTCTCTCTCTTATTTTTCTTACGACCAAATTTCCTCATTCATCTATTTTTACTTTCTTTAATGTATTATGTTGTAATTTTTTATTAGTGACCTTAATTCATTTTTTAGTAAATTTATTTATTTTTAATTAAAAGATAATTGCTTTGCAGAATTTTCTTGTTTTTTGTCAAACATAAACATGAGTCAGCCATAAGTACATATATGTCCCCTGCAATTAATCAGACTTCTCCAGAAAATTTCAATCTTCTATTTTTTTCATCTTTTCTTTCTTTTTGGCTTTACTGAGTGGCATGTGAGATCTTAGTTCCCCCACCAGAGATTGAACCCATGACCCTGGCAGTGGAAGCATAGCGTCCCAAACACCAGACTGCCAGGGAAGTTCCCAGTGCTTTATTTTTGATTTAGTATTATTTTTCATATGTCATAATACTTTACTCCTATTAAAGTGATAGGAGGCAGAATTTTCCTACATGTCAGTGTTTTTGCTAAAAATCCTGAAAAATTTCTGCAAAGCACATACTGCAAAGAGACAGTGAGTTCTAGTTCCATGAAAATATCATGGAGGTATGAGATATTGGATATGGAATCGGGAGAAATGGTTGGAGGTTGTTAGAAAGACAAGGAGGGCAGTAGGTGAAATGACCAGTTTGTTTGTTTATGGAGCTAAAGAAAGAGTCAAGATGCTAAGGATGACTTTGTTGATTAGGTAAAATTTGGATTAATTAGGGAAGATGGTGGGATAAGCTGGAGGGATAACTTGAAGTGTTTCAACAAGTACTTATTAATATTATTATAACTGTATATATATCCTTGTAAGATTAACCACAAATGGGTTGACCCAGTTGAGTTGAACTTTGAGCCTACGTGCTCTAGCTTCGGGCCTCCCTGGTGGCTCAGATGGTAAAGAATCTGCCTGCAAAGTGGAAGGCCCGGATTCAATCCCTGGATCAGAAAGATCCCTGGAGAAGGGAATGGCAACCCACTCCAGTATTCTTGCCTGGAGAATCCCATGGACAGAGGAGCCTGGCGGGCTACAGTCCATGGGGTCACAAAGAGTCAGACACGACTGAGCGACTACACTTTCACATGGTCTAGACTGTAAAAGAATGCTGGCAGTAATATCCTCTTCTTAATTCCCCTTACCGGATGTTGTTCCCCATCTTGAAAACATGTCATCATATCTGGCCAAATGCCATTAATTGCTTATGAAGACCCCATACATGAAAAGAAAGGCAGGACTCTATTTGTGCCAGAAACACAAGCTAAATCTTTTATTAGATTCTAAAGGAGAAAAGTGGAGAATTTAAAACTTCAATAAAAATCCATCACCCGTCTTAAAGAACCAACTTTGGCATTCATTGCTCCCCAGTCGAGATATCTCCTGTACTCCCCTGGCCTCAGCAGGTACTGCCTGCCCCTGTAGTTTGGCATCTCATAGAGGACCCAGGAACCCTCCAGCACGTTGAGGGAGTGAACCTCATTGAGGTGGAAGCGGTCTTGAAGGGAGGGACAATCATCTGTGATCTCTGACATCTGTCCTCTGAAGTCATCTCTCTCGTAGATTCTCATTCTGAAAGTGCCGGTGTGCTGGGTGACAGATAGAAAAGAAAAAGTAAATGGATACAAACAGAGAGAAATTAAAGTTCTAGCCCCTGCACTCCCTGGTCACACCTGCCGCAGAGCTCTCTTAGTCCAAGTCTACAACAACCATGTTTGCAGGGTTAAGGTGCCTTCCCTGCCCTCATTGCCCACCTGTGAATCTAACAACTTCTGGGCTAAGCTAGGAACAGAGCACAGCAGCCCTTTAGTTGCTATGTAGCACCCTCTCCTTGAGAATTAAGGTTGGTCTAAAATAAGGTTGATTGTTTTAGGGCTTCTTATCAGAGAAAGTTCCTCTCAAAGTAGAAAAGTGAGCATCATTGGAAAGTGAAGCCTCATTTGATATATTACTCTTGTTAAAAAGGAACCAAAATTTAGCTATTTCTGTAAGACCAATGTTTTGGTTTTCATGTTTACTTTGGAACAAAGGATTATGAAGCTCTTGTGAGGAAAAAAAAATAAGATGGCACATTTTTTCTACCTCTGTCTTTGTAACCTCATTTTCAGTTCAAATTTCAACCTATGTGACAATCAAGCTTCCTTTCTGACCTCCTACCCTCTGCTTCCTCACTCCCCCAGCAGCAGGAATCATCTTCATGAAACTTGGATGTTTCGTGAAGTTTGGATGACACTTGTCCCACCCCCCCACCCCCCAACTCCCACACATTCTTCTAAAAACTCTGCAATCACTCTCAGGGAAATACTGGATCTCAAACTTTAGTTTTGATGAGGCTTTCCTCTGATTCCTACCCCTAAACAAGCTAATAGGTACCGATTACAAAATTAGAATAGAAACCAGGGGGCCTGTCTTCTCTAGGAAGATAATCAAATAGAAAAGTAAGTCAAAGCAAGCAAAAGTATTTTTATCAATTAAACAGACACAGAGTGTATTTATAAATTTGGATATACTGAGTTGACACAGCTTGGAATGACCACTTAAAAAAAATTATATCTTGGAGTAGGAGTTTGGGGTTAGCAGATGCAAATTATTGTATATAGAATGGATAAACAAGAAGGCCCTACTATACAGCACAGGGAACTATATTCAATATCCTGTGATAAACCAAAATGGCAAAGAATATAAAAATGTATTGTATGTATAACTGAATCTCTTTGCTGTACAGCAGAAATTAACACAACATTTTAAATCACCTATACTTAAAAAAAAGAAAAGATATCTTGAACAGATAACTTCAGTCTCTTCTAAGACATGCTTTCTCTTAATGCGTCTTTTTATCTTTGACTATATTTAAAACATAAAACACTGGGAATCTGTGATTTTAAAAAAACAGACCACCACAAAGTTCATGAAGAATGGCTTCCCATCTGAGACATCCCTCTAGAATGGACTGCATGCCCTGGGCTCACTCCCACTTCCTGCCGTCTAGTTAGAATGATTTGGTTGAGGAATGCTATTTTTTAATGGCTTTCATGTCCAAAGAGACGGAAGACAAAGACAGAACCAGGCTCACTTGCGGGATGAGGCGGCAGGAGCGGATGGAGTCGCTGAGGCCCATCCACTGCTGGTAGTCGGGGTAGTCGCCGCGCCGCAGGAAGTACTGGGGGCCCTGGTAGTTGGGGCGCTCATACAGCATCCAGCAGCCGCTGTCCACGCGGATGGAGTTGCAGCGGCTGAAGTAGGGCTGCAGGTTGGGGCAGTCGCTGCTGCACTCGTAGCAGTGCCCCTGGAAGCCCCGGTCCTCGTAGAAAGTGATCTGCAGAATGGAAGATGTGGGAGCATGAAGCGATTTGCAGCCCCGCTGAGGATGCCGCGACGGGGCAAAGGTGGCGCATCAGGTTCCCGCACTTACCTTTCCCATGTTGGCGAAGGGGAGCAGGAGTTGGTCGCTGGGTGCTGTGTGGGACTAGGGGGAGGGCCGCTGTATATATAGCAGCCCTGACTGCTGCCTCCGCAGGAAACCACACAAAAGGGGCCTATTTCGGTGAGTAAGGGGATTTGCAAGCTCTCCGCTCCCCCTCCCCCTGGTCATTGGGCTTAGCTGAATGTTTACTCTCATTCTTTCTGGTAGGTTCGGGTTTTTCTAATTCACAAAAGCTGTTGTTGCCACCAAAATGAAAAGTCTTTCCTCTTTAGAAGGACGAGCAAAATTCTATCCCCATGCTTTTAGTTTATAGCCTACTCTGCTTAACTGATTCCTTAAAGGCAATTAAACAATGTGTTCTGCTTAGGGACTGGTGTTTACAAACAATTCTTGAAAATGAGAACTTTAATATCTTAAGGAAGAGAGAATCAAATCAAGTAATTTGTTAAAATGCTTTGAAAAGCATAAAGTTAGTTCAAATTCAAGACTCTGTGATTATCAGTGTTGTTGTTGGGAGGCCTATCTTGAGTGAAATTGACACTTGGCTGGAAATTTGTGGGCTCTCTGAAGCTGGAAATGATATTTGTTCTTTTCTGTACCTGAGCTCTAGAGCAGGGGATGGGCCCAGAGTAGGCCCTTAGTCCTTGGCTTTGACCTGAATGAAAGCAGATGGTTGTGGCCTTCCTCTCTTCGTGTCTCCCTGGGAGCCTGCATCCTTCCTTCTGCTGGTGCTGCCCAGACATTGCTTGCTTTCTGGGGAGTTCCTGGACTCCTTCAAATGTCCTAAGATCTGTCTTTCCTCTTCACCTTGATAAATTCCTGCTCCCTTGATAAGGGTGATTTGAGTTAATATAACTTTGGCCACCTCATGCGAAGAGTTGACTCATTGGAAAAGACTCTGATGCTGGGAGGGATTGGGGGCAGGAGGAGAAGGGGACAACAGAGCATGAGATGGCTGGATGGCATCACTGACTCGATGGACGTGAGTCTGAGTGAACTCCGGGAGATGGTGATGGACAGGGAGGCCTGGCGTGCTGCGATTCATGGGGTCGCAGAGTCAGACACGACTGAGCGACTGGACTGAACTGAACTGGACTGAACTGAACTGAACTGAACTGAACTGAACTGAAGGAGTAACGTAGGGGCTTCCCTGGTGGTTCAGTGGTGAAGAATCTGCCTGTTGTGCAGGAAGTGTGAGTTTGATCCCTGGATCAAGAAGATCCCCTGGAGAAGGAAATGGCAACTCATTCCAGTATTCTTGCCTGGGAAATCCCATGGACAGAAAAGCCTGGTGGACTACAGTCCCTGGGGTTGCAAAAACGTCAGCTGTAACTTTTTGACTGAACAACAGCAAGTAGTAATGTAGAAACCCTCAAGGTGCCACATCCTCTACTTTCTCAGACTTTTGAGATGCTAGACAGCACCCAGGGTAGATAACAGAGCATCTTCATAGTATGGACTTCACAGTGTGGTACGGGGACCCCTAAAGTCCCCAAGACACTTCCAAGGGGTTCATATGGTCAGAACAGTTTTCATAACGGTGTGTGTATGTGTACTTAGTTGCTTCAGTCATGTCAGACTCTTTGGAACCCTAGGGACTGTAGTCCACCAGGCTCCTCTGTCTGTGGGATTTTGCAGGTGAGATTCCTGGAGTGGATTAATCTTCCAGGGGACCTTTCTGGCCCAGGAACTGAACCCGCATCTCCCGCAGCTCCTGCATTGCAGGTGGATTTTTTTTTTTTAACTGCTGAGACACTGGGGAAGCCCCCAAGATGGTATTTGCCCTTTTCAACTCTTCTTCCTTCACAAGTGTGCAGTTGAGTTTTTCCAGAGACTGTATGACGTGAAAGAGACTGACGTGACTTAGCACGCGTGCATGCATTGGAGAAGGAAATGGCAACCCACTCCAGTATTCTTGCCTGGAGAATCCCAGGGATGGAGGAGCCTGGTGGGCTGCGGTCTATGGGGTTGCACAGAGTCGGACATGACTGAAGCAACTTAGCACATTACTTGCTTTTTGCTTTGGAAAACATGGTTATTATTCATAAAACATATTATTGATGTTAACATGTAATAGATTTATTACCTAAGGCTCTTCCTATAAAAAGAGAAACCCAGCATGGGTAGGGGGTCCCTCTACTGGAATAGAACCAGCACAGATACTGGCCCTGCCATGACCCTCTATGGAACGACAGAGATTAGGGGGTTACCATTTCCCCAGTGGCTCAGCTGGTAAAGAATCTGGCTGCGATGCAGGAGACATAGGAGACCTGGATTCTATCCCTGGGTCAGAAAGATCCCCTGGAGAAGGAAATGGCAACCCACTCCAGTATTTCTTGTCTGAAAAATCCCATGGACAGAGGAGACTTGTGGGCTCCAGTCCATCCCAAAGAGTTGGAGATGACTGAGCATGCACACATGTACTGCAGTCTTAGGAAAGTGAGAGAAAGTGAAGTCGTTCAGTCGTGTCCGACTCTTTGCGAACCTGTGGACTGGAGCCCACCAGGCCCCTGCACTGCAGCCTTAGGAAAGTGAAAGAAAAGTCGCTCAGTCGTGTCTGACTCTTTGAGACCCCGTTTACTGTAGCTCACCAGGCCCCTCTGTCCATGGGATTCTCCAGGCAAGAATACTGGAGTGGGTTGCATTTCCTTCTCCAGGGGATTTTCCCGACCCAGGGATTGAACCCAGGTCTCCCACATTCCAGGCAGACACTTTAACCTCTGAGCCACCATACCCAAATCAGTGACTCAGGGATTAAAGAACCCTTTACAGTCAGCTAATGCTGAGATCCTAGAGCCAGGTTGAAGAAATCAGCCTGGCAACAATGTCAATTGAAGGAGAGTGGCTCAGTGCTAAAGAATTCGTCTGCCAATGCAGGAGGCATGGGTTGGATCCCTGGGTCTGGAAGATCTCCTGGAGAAGGAAATGGCAACCCACTCCAGTATTCTTGCCTGGGAGATCCCATGGATGGAGGGGTCTGGTGGGAAGTACATAGGGTTGCAGAGAGTTGGGCACAACTTAGCAACTAGAACAGCAACTATAATTTACCAGAATTCCTGTTAAAGCCAAAGATTCTCAAGGTTGATAGAGACACAGCTTTACAAATTAAAAAAAAAAAAAAAAAAAGGATGACATTGAACCCACTATGTGAAGTGTATAAGATATGTATATCTAGAAAGATAACTTCTAAAATAAGCCATGTTTTATGCAGAAACAATTAGTTTATAGGCCTTCAAGGCTAACAGACCTAAGTTCAGTTCCCAGTTCCTTTACTTCCTAGCTGTGTGTACCTTTTTATTTTATTTATTTATTTTTAAAATTAACTTATTTATTTTAATTGGAGGCTAATTACTTTACAATATTGTAGTGGGTTTTGCCATACATTCACATGAATCCGCCTTGGGTGTACATGTGTTCCCCATCCTGAACCTCCTCCCACCTCCCTCCCCATCCTATCCTTCAGAGTCATCCCAGTGCACCAGCCCTGAGCTCCGTCTCATGCATCAAACCTGGACCGGCAATTTGTTTCACATGTGATAATATACATGTTTCAATGCTATTCTCTCAAATCATCCCATCTTTGCCTTCTCCCACCAAGTCCAAAAGACTGTTCTTTACATTTGTGTCTCTTTTGCTGTCTCGCATATAGGGTCATCGTTACCATCTTTCTAAATTCCATATATATGTGTTAGTATACTGTGTTGGTGTTTTTCTTTCTGACTTACTTCACTCTGTATAATAGGCTCCAGTTTCATCCACCTCATTAGAACTGATAAAAATGCATTCTTTTTAATAGCTGAGTAATATTCCATTGTGTATATGTACCATGGCTTTCTTATCCATTCATCTCCCGGTGGACACCTAGGTTGCTTCCATGTCCTGGCCATTGTAAACAGTGCTGTGATGAACACTGGGGTTGTGTATACTTTTTAAGATTTGGTTCTCACAGTGATCAGCATGTGATTAGACTTGGTCATTCGGGAACCTTGGCCTGGACTGGGTGTTCAGATAGCATCCTCTGGCGCCCTCTAGCTGCTGTCTTGCTCACAGGACAGGAATGTGTGGTGGCAATGGGGACATGTCCACACTTCTTAGGAACTCCTTGTACCTGGAGTTCCAGAATTTCCTCCATTTACATCCTTGCTTCCAAAACCTAGAAGAGAATCTTCCTCCATCCACCCAAGGACACTGTTCATAAAAGGGAGCCTGTTTGGGGGACGTGATCGGGGGTGAGGGGAGGTGGAATATGTGGATGGAGCTTGGACATGTGCAGGAGTGAGAAGGGAGGAGGGCGGGCCATGGAGTGGCGATGGGGCTCTATTTATGCTCTTGTCCCAGATCCCCCAAATATTTGGGGAACTCTTGATAATAACTGTGCTATGTTAGCCACATGATGTAATCTAAGATTTCTGGTATGATGTCTGGAACATACACAACACTCTTCATAAGGTAGGCTTTCATTACTAACTACTACTATTTCATCATCATGAGCTAAATAAGTGATGTAACGTTTGCTGGAAGTTCAGTCGTACCCACTCAAGTGAGAGCAGACGTGGCTTCCTTCAGCAGGGTCATGTCAATGATGTGCCAATGAGCTCAAGAGGTTTCATCTGGGAGACATGCCAGTGGCCACCAGAGAAAGGAGTCTGCAGATGCTTCAAGAAAACCCAAATGACAAACTAAAACATTTGTATGAGACTGGGTGGCAGGGAAGGTAATGCACTATTTCCACTGAGGCTTCTAACAGGCCTCAGCTAACTCTTGTTGCTACTTAGTTGCTCAGTCGTGTCCAACTCTTTTGAGACCCCATGGACTTCAGCCCACCAGACTCCTTTGTCCATGGGATTTCCCAGGCAAGAATACTGGAATGGGTTGCCATTTCATTCTCCAGGGGATCTTCTCCACCCAGGGATCGAACATGAAGTCTTCTGCTTGGCAGGTGGATTCTTTACCACTGAGCCACCTGGGAAGCCTCCAGGTAACTTTGTGCTGTGTTAAGTTGCTCAGTCGTGTCCGACTCTCCGTGACACTATGGACTATAGCCTGGCAGGCTCCTCTGTCCAGGGGGATTCTCCAGGCCAGAATACTGGAGTGGGTTGCCATGGTCTCTTCCAGGGGATCTTTCCAACCCAGGGATTGAACCCAGGTCTCCCACATTGCAGGCAGATTCTTTACCATCTGAGCCACCAGGAAAGCCCAAGAATTCTGGAGTGGGTAGCCTATTCCTTCTCCAGGGGATCTTCCCAACCCAGGAATCGAACTGGGGTCTCCCACATTGAGGGTGGATTCTTTACCAGCTGAGCTACCAGGGACGCCCAAAACATCCTGTTGTTGTGTTAGTCTCTCAGTTGTGTCCAACTCCTTGTGACCCCGTGGACTGTAGCCGGTCAGGCTCCTTTTTCCATTTAATTCTCCAGGCAAGAATACTGGAATGGGTAGCCATTCCCTTCTCCAGGAGATCTTCCCAACCCAGGGACTGAACTCGGGTCTCCTGCATCGCAGGCAGATTGTTTACCTTCAGAACCACCAGGGAAGCACCAGGGAAGGTAACTTCAATGGCTCTTAAATGAACAATTTCATTTTGGGGAAAAAACAGGGTTATGTTCGATCCATTCATGTGTTTTGACATTTGAGTCAAATGTGTTTTGATATACAAGTTTATTCAACTATGATATCCTAAAGAACTTTAAAGGGTTTTATTTTTTTTTTTTCTGATTTAAATGAGACCTGTGTTTTTAAAAATGAGTTTTGCAGTTCTTTTTAAAGAAAAGAAAAAAAAAAAGCCTTGTCTATAACTGTGAACTTGGTATTCAAATATTTGTGCTAAAATGCTCATTGGCTCAGTCCCTCCCTTAATCTCCCATATATCTTAGACTGCAGTGTTGGCTGATCCTACAAAGAGATGTAACAAAGCATGTCTGGCCGCACCCAGGACCAAATGTCTCATTCCATTGACCCATCCATATTCTAAAATGCAAGGAAGTGGCGGGGAATCTCATTATTTTTCTTCACACGAAAATGCTGCTTTTCACCTTTTCTTTCATTTTTGTTCTCTTTCTCAGGCTATCTCCCCTGTCTCTTTCCTTTAGCTGTTAGAGGTAAGCTCTGAGACCTTCACAGGATGGTGCTCTAACTCCGCCCCTCCCCTCACGAAGGTCTCCCTGCTGCCATCCTACACCAGCCTGCCGGATCTCTGGGCCATTTTTTACCTCCCTTCAAGTTTTCCCAGGTCACCAAGAACCAGACAGGACTGGAGGCTATCAGAACCAGGTAGAGGACTGAGTGTGAGATGCTGCCATCTGTGTCTCTGAACATCCGCATTGGTGACCTTGTATGGGAGAGTCATTGCATTCCAAAATAAACTGGAATTGTTTGCAATAAAGTCAGAATCCCTTGCTGTTTTTCACATTTCCAGGGCTCTATTTATCCACATCAGTTCAGTTCAGTAGCTCAGTCGTGTCCGACTCTTTGCGTCCTCATGGAATGCAGCACGCCAGGCCTCCCTGTCCATCACCAACTCCCGGAGCTTCCTCAAACTCATGTCCATTGAGTCGGTTGATGCCATCCAACCATCTCATCCTCTGTCGTCCCCTTCTCCTCCTGCTTTCAATCTTTCCCAACATCAGAGTCTTTTCCAGTGAGTCAGCTCTTTGCATCAGGTGGCCAAAGTATTGAAGCTTCAGCTTCAACATCAGTCCTTCCAATGAATATTCAGGACTGATTTCTTTTAGAATTAACTGGTTGGACCTCCTTGCAGTCCAAGGGACTCTCAAGAGTCTTCTCCAACACCACAGTTCAAAAGCATCAATTCTTCAGCTCTCAGCTTTCTTAATAGTCCAAGTCTCACATCCATACATGACTACTGTTTATCCATATAAGTAATTAGTAATTAATCATGAGGATTAGAGAAACGTGGCATGGCTCTTATCCTTATGCCTTGTTGAAGACACTAAACCAAGACAAAAAGACATTATGTGAGAAAGGCAGTGCCTCGGTGCTAAGTTGGGTCGTCATGAAGTGGATATAGATGTTCAGAGAAGGAAGAGACAAGTAAAAGCTGGTTGTATGAGGAGCTATCCTGGGAAGAGGGACCTAGACGGCCTTGAAGATTAGGTGGGATTTGATAAGCTTCCAAGAAGGGAAGGCGTTCCGTATTGGGAACAGATTCCTTCCATTGGCCCAGATCATCAGATATCTTGAATTTAGATGAAAAGATGGGGGGAAAAAAACTCCCTTCTGCACTTTCAAGTTTTAAAACAAATTTCGGTGTGAATTGTGTCCTACTGTTTCTCCACTTAGCCCAAAAAGAGTTCAATAAAATAATGAGAGTGAGGATACTTCTTTTGATTTGTTCTTTGCATATCAACTTTCCTTTTCCATACCACTTCAAAGACCTCCAGAGCACTTTAAGAGAAAGGATACAGTTATAATGTAGTGAAGACTAAAAAGTTAAATAAAAAACTTCATTGGTAATACAGAAATGAGAAAATGAGAAAAATTCTACTGTTAGCCAAATCAGGCCTAAATAACCTGCTAGATCTGAAATGCACACATATACCAGCACATACACCCTTAAGTCTTGTCACAGGTGATGACGCCCTTGGCTTCTGTAGTCTACCAACCACACTGAGGTGGGTTTAGAACAGGGGTCAGTCAAGGAACTCATAGTAACGTGTTCTTGGGAGGATTTTGCTGACTGTAGGCCTGTTTCACTGCAGATTCTCTCCTGTGAGTGCAGCTACGACCCCTCACTCATACCTGCAGTCTTGCTTCAATATTAAGTATTGGAGCTTCAGTTTCAGCATTAGTCCTTCCAATGATCATTCAGGGTTGATTTCATTTAGGATTGATTCATTTGATCTTCTTGCTGTTCCAAAGATTACACAAGCAATAAGTGCAGGAGTATGAATGGATGGATGAAGTCACTGCTTCCTGAATGTGTTCTTCAGAAATAGTGCCTATTCAAGAATTTCATGTGTCTGTGAGTACTGTGAAAGAAAAAACTGCTTTAGAAGACGCAATGTGAAAGCAAGGCATGGGTTTGGCAGGGAGGTGGTCACTGGTAGTTTTGTTTGCAAGGGCTTGCTCCTCCACCAGCCAATGATGCAGGCCCTGAAAGGGCCACTCACCCGCTACCTGACTCAGTCCAGGTCCCTGATGCTCTAAAATCAGAAGCTGACTATACAAGTAAAAGGGCTTGTGTGCAGTCTCTGACTCAATCTTTCCTATGACATTGGAGGGAAAGGCCAGGTCTCTCAGCAATCTCCTGAACTAATGTAGTTGTTGGGTCCCTGTATCCACGAATTCTACATCCATGAATTTAAGCAACCACAGAAAGTAACCGGAAAAAAAAAAATTCAGAAAGTTTCAAAAACCAAAACTTGAATTTGCCACACTGGCAATGATTTACATATCATTTACATACTAATACTGTGTAAATACAATGTAAATGATATGTAAAGTTTCAAACTTCCCTGATGGCCTCTTGGGTAAACAATCTGCCTGCAATGCAGGAGACACAGATGTGGGTTCATTACCTGGGTTGGGAAGATTCCCTGGAGAAGAAAATGGTAACCCACTCCAGTATTCTTGTCTGGGAAATCCCATGGACAGAGGAGCCTTGTGGGCTACAGACCAAAGGGTTGCAGAGTCATACACAATTGACAACTAAGCAGAGCACACAGCATTTACATTGTAGTAGGGATTATTAGTAACCTAGAGATGATTTAAAGTATATGGGAGGATTGCATAGTTATATGCAAATACTGCACCATTTTATATAAGGGACTTGAGCATCCATAGATTTTGATATCCATGGGGATTCTGGAACCAATCCCCCTTGGATACCGAACAACGGCTACCCTTTATTTCTAGGTGTTTTGTTTGATCTCTAAAATGTCTTAATATAGTTGTTTGCCTCAGGCTTCTGTTAGTGATGCCTGCCACCAGTTTTGCAAGAGGTCTGGGTGAATTTTACAGTATCACATGACACAGACTGAAAGTTGTGTCAAAGCTGATTGGAGCCAGCCTATAACCACCTCTGTATGTATATGTGTTTAGTCGTTCAGTCATGTCTGACTCTTTTCGACCCCATGGGCTATGGCCTATGGACTATAGCCCTCCAGGCTCCTCTGTCCATGGGATTTTGCAGGCAAGGATCTGGAAAGGGTTACCATTTCCTCATTCAGGGGATCTTTCCGACTCAGGGATCAAACCTGCATTTCCTGCATTTGCAGGGGTATTCTTTACCACTGAGCCATCCAGGTAGCAAGATGGCAGTAATGAACGACTGTGAAAAGGACATTGAGGATGTTCACATTTTCTCTAATTTTTTTTAGAAAATAGCTAATTTACTTCACCCTCCCCCCTTTTTTATGAAATCCATATATATATCACAATGAGGTAAAACTGATGGAGTGATGACTACTGTTTATTGAGCTTCTTTATAAGAAGCATCCCATTTATTCCTCACAAGAACATACAAGTGGGAAAACTAAGGCTTATGAGGATAAATAACTTGCTCAAGTTCACACAGCCACTAGGTGGTCAAGCCAGAAACCAAGTCCCTGGACCTCAAGGCCTACATTGG
The DNA here is from genome assembly GCF_014754425.2 of Oryx dammah. NCBI lineage: Eukaryota > Metazoa > Chordata > Mammalia > Artiodactyla > Bovidae > Oryx > Oryx dammah. The sequence goes on along the minus strand of NW_024070211.1, from coordinate 39,360,456 downwards.
TAACCATTAAGATATTCCACCTAGAAACCTAATCGTGTCTTAAAGAATCAGAACTGAAGGAAGCAGGAAACTCCTCTTGATCAATATCTCTAATTTTATAGAAAAAGAAGCTTGTGGCATTCCAAGGTGTGTTAGATAAAATGCTAGTTTCTAAATCCTTAAATTCACTAGGTTGAAACAAGACAAAACCTCCAAGTTAAAATTATCTTCAGTGAGACATATCACCTGGGTTTTCCTTAAAAAAAAACAACAACAACAAAAAAACAGAGCTCGTAATTCACTGGCCACTCAACAGAGATCAACACACTAAGCGTGGTTTAACTAAGCCAGCAGCAAAACCACAAGCCTCCTGCATGTTTGGTATTGCCAAGAGCCACAGCAGTTTAATAATATGTGTATTTTCATACTTATAATTCATAGCATATGTTCCTTCAGCAAGAAGGAATCTTACTTTAAAAGATTCTTTATTACTTACGGTTCTGTTCAGGGCTTTATTATTTTTAAACAGCTTCACTGAGATATAATTCACATTAATATTTGCCCATTTAACATGTGTTATTCAGTGGTTTTAGTATATTCACAGTTATGTGCAACTGTCACCACAGTCAATTTTAGAAAATGCTCATTCCACAGTGAAAAGTCCTGAACCCTTTAGTTATCGTTCCTTTATCGACCTATCCCCCAGTCCTAAACAACCATGAATACTCTTACTGTCTCTAGATTTGCCTATTCTGGGTGTTTCATATAAATGAATCCTATAATAGACGTGACCAGCTTCTTTCACTCCACATGTTTTCATGTTCATCCATGATGTAACATGCATCAGGACTTCATTCCTTTTTCCAGCCAAAGAATATCCCATTGTTTGGATTATCACATTTCATGTATGCAGTCATCCACTGATAAACATTTGGGTTGTTTTCACCTCTGGCTATTGTGAATAGTGCTGCTGTGAACATTCATGAATACGTTTTTGTTGGAACATTTCTTTTCAATTCTTTTGAGTATATATGTCAGAGTGGAATTGCTGAGTCATATGATAACTCAGTTTAACTATCTGAGGAACTACCAAACTGTTTTCCCATAGTGCCTGCATCTTTTTACATTACGTTACATTAGAACTTTACATTACTTATAAGCATTTACATTAATTTACATTACAGAGATTTATGAAAGTTCTAATCTCTCCACATCCTTACTAGCACTTGTTATTTTCTGTTTTATTTTTCTCTAAAATTAATATAACCACCCTAGTGGTGGTGGTTGTTGTTCAGTCACCCAGTCGAGTCCAGTTCACTGTGACCCTATGGACTGCAGCTCCCCAGGCCTCCCTGTCCATCACCATTTCCCAGAGTTTGCCCAAGTTCATGTTCATTGCATCAGCGATGCTGTCCAGCCATCCTAGTGGGTATTAAGTGCTATCTCACTGTGGTTTTTATCTGAGTTTCCCTACTGACTCATAATGGGCTTCTGTGGTGGCTCAGTGGCACAGAACACCCTGCCAATGCAAGAGATGCGAGTTTGATCCCTGGGTCGGGAAGATCCCCTGGAGAAGGAAATGGTAACCCCCTCCAGTATTCTTGCCTGGGAAATCCCTTGGATAGAGGCGCCCAGAGGGCTATAGTCCAGGGGGTCACAAAAGAGCTGGACACGACTTAGAGAGTAAACAACCAACGACGACTAATAATGCTGAGCATCTTTTCAGTAGCTTCTTGACCATTTATATATCTTCTTCGTAAAACTATAATATTCAAGTACTTTGCCCATTTTTAATTGTCTCGTCTTTTATCTTTTGTTGTTGTTTTAAGAGGTTTTTTTTTTTTTTTTAATACTCTGAATACTAGACTCTTACCAGATAAAAAGTTTGTAAATGTTTGGTAAATATTTTCCCTCATTCAAGAGTCTGTCTTTCACTTTCCCTTTTAAAAAATTTTAATTGGAGGATAATTGCTTTACAATGTTGTGTTGATTTCTGCCATACATCAACATGAATCAGCCATAGGTATACATGTATTTTTCACTTTCTTGATGGCATTCTTTGATTCACACGTGCATGCTAAGTCACTTCAGTTGTGTCTGACTCTTGGTGACCCCATGGGCTGTAACCCTCTCCTCTGTCCATGGGATTCTCTAGGCAAGAATACTGGAGTGGGTTTCCATGCCCTCCTCCCGGGGATCTTCCTGACCCAGGGACTGAACCTGTGTCTCTTGTGTCTCCTGCATTGGCAGGTAGTTCATTACCACTAGCACCACCTGGGAAGTGTAAAATGTTTTAATTTTGATGACGTCCCATTTACCATTTTTATTGTTGTTAGCCTGTGCTTTTGGTGTCATTTTTAAGAGGTCATTGCCTAATAAAAGATCATGAATATGTATGTTTCTATTTTCTTCCAAGGGTTTTATAGTTTGAGTTCTTTGATTTATTTTGAATTAATTTTTATCTGTGGTATGAAATGGGCGTCTAACTTTATTATTTTGCATTTGGATATCCAGTAGTCCTAGCACTATTTGTTGGAAAGCTATTCTTTCCCCATTGAGTAGTCTTAGCACCCTTGTCAAAAATCAGTTGAACGTAAACATATGGGATTATTTCTGGACTCTCAAGCCTATTCCTGTCATCACCATGCCTACCTTATGCCAGTACCCCGCTGTGTTGTTTACTGTTGCTTTGTGGTAAGCTTTGGAATTGTGAAGTATGAGTCCTCCTAGTTTGCTCCTCTATTTTCAAGATTGTTTTGGCTGTTCTGGGTCCCTTGCAAATTCCATATGAATTTTAAAATGAGCTTTTCAATTTCTATGAAGAATTTAACTGGGACAGAGCACTATTTTTGCTCATGTAAATTTGTAAAAAGAATTAGCATTCTGGGTGAGCAACTCTACTCTAGTGGAAAGAAATCCCAGAGGTGTGTAGGATAACACATTGTCTTACTTTACTCCGCATAGCTGAGTATTCCATAATTGAATTTTGATAAATGTTCATATTGTAGTCCAGGATAATGCAGTCCTCTCCAGCAGTCCTTTTGTGTCCCAGCCACAATTGGTTCCATATCTTCTCCTGTGTATGGATTTAATAGTTTTCATTATGTTTCTTTTCTCTCTCCCTCATACTGTGGGTTGTAGAGGCAGAGACAGTGTTTCTGCCTTCTTCCCATGACGTGAATGGGAACTTCATAAATACTGCTGCCATCAGGAAGTAAGCAGACATTCAAAACACTTGATTTCAGCGCCAGGTAAGTTGCCAAGGGTCACCATTTATTAAAATTCAGTTATTCTTTAAGATGAACAAGAATTACTTATGTGCCAGTAACACGATTTGTATATATAGTGCGCTTCTATGTGGATCATAAGAAAAGCACAGCCTAGTACAAATCGATGGCCCGTCTCAGAGAGCCCACTCGGGCATCCACGGCCCCCCAGTCGTGGTAGCGCCTGTAATCCCCCGGCCGCAGCAGGTACTGCCGCCCCCGGTAGTTGGGCATCTCGTAGAGGACCCAGCAGCCCTCCAGCACGTGGAGGGAGTGGAGCTCACTGAGCCGGAACCGGTCGAGGATGCAGGAGCAGTCTTCCGTGAGCTCGGACACCAGGCCTCCGTAGTCATCTCTCTCATACAGCCTTATCCTGTGAGAGCTGCTCTGTTGTGACAATAAACCAAAGATGAAAAATAAGTTGTGGGCATCCTGGATGTCAGTAAAAGTGACTCAGTCATCCTGCAGCTTCATGAAGCATGGTTTTCAAACCATCCTGTCACATATGTATCCTCTCCTTACATTGTTGGTTTAACAAATTGTTGTTTAGTCGCTAAGTCATGTCTGTCTCTTTGCAACCCCATGGACTGTAGCCTGCCAGGCTCCTCTATCCATGGGATTTTCCAGGCCAGAATACTGGAGTGGGTTACCATTTCCTTCTTCAGGGAGGGTGTTAAAATAAAACTTACCTGACCAGTAATCTCTCTTATGGAAGAAATAAACATTGAAATAAAGCCAACAAAAGGAATTCCTTGAAAGCAAAACAAAAAACAACTATTGTAACTATATTTAGTTGAGTTTGCAGGGAAGATTTAACTCCCTTTTCCATTATGACTGTGTATCCCTGAATCTTATCAAGCATGTTTTTAAGTCACTTTTGCACTCACCATTGACAACAATTCACATTTACTCTTAATTCACATGTTCGACATTTTGCCAAGTCACTTGTACCATTTGAGTTTCTGGCCTCAGAGAAGTTCCTATCTGGTACCTCTTTTTGCATCTGCAAATTTCTCTAGCCAAATTTTGGTTTCACTTCCTGAATCCGCTTGCCACGACACATAATTTGGTGGTTCAGAAAGTCCAAATACAAGCTACACATGATTAATAGACATTAAGCAGGACTTTGGTGAGGACTACATCCCATGAAATCTTAATGAATGATTTTTCTGACCCTTGTAAGAAACTAGTTGATAATATCTGCTAAATACAGGGAGCCACTTACAAGCAGACATATTGTTCCAGTTTCTAGATCTGTATGTCATAGAGAAGGTATTGAAAATAATCGCCAATACAGTCAGAATATGTTATACCTATGTTGTTCTCCCATAGTCTGTCAGTATTTTTATCGTTAAGAAATAATGATACACTGATAGATTTTTTTTTAAAACTAAACGTGATTTTTATTTAGAAATTAGGGATCAGCTGCTGCTGCTGCTGCTGCTAAGTCGCTTCAGTCGTGTCCGACTCTGTGTGACCCCATAGACAGCAGCCCACCAGGCTCCTCGGTCCCTGGGATTCTACAGGCAAGAACACTGGAGTGGGTTGCCATTGCCTTCTCCAATGCGTGAAAGTGAAATCTAAGCCACTCTGTCGTGTCTGACTCGAAGCGACCCCAGCGACTGCAGCCTACCGGACTCCTATGTCCATGGGATTTTCTAGGCAAGAGTACTGGAGTGGGTTGCCATTGCCTTCTCCATTTTAAAGCTAAATGAGTTTAAATATTTTCATATGAGAGCATAGTAAAAAGGCATCTATTTTTTTCCCCAATGCTTGAGAGTTGGGCTTTGTTATTTTACTGTGAACACTAGTCTTGAGCTGAAACAAACTGACTTTTATAAACAGGAATTTATGGCCCTGGATCAGTGATGCTGTCACACCAGTCGGGTTGAAGCAAGACTCACGTAAGGAATAGCGCGGCAGGAGCGGATGGAGTCGCTGAGGCCCATCCACTGCTGGTAGTCGGGGTAGTCGCCGCGCCGCAGGAAGTACTGGGGGCCCTGGAAGTTGGGGCGCTCATACAGCATCCAGCAGCCGCTGTCCACGCGGATGGAGTTGCAGCGGCTGATGTAGGGCTGCAGGTTGGCGTGGTCGCTGCTGCACTCGTAGCGGCGGCCCTGGAAGCCCCGGTCCTCGTAGAAGGTGATCTGCATGCAATTGGAACATAAGGTGACAGCAGGAAGTCAGCTGGGAGATACACCCCCCTCCACAAACACACAGGTTGACACGCAGCAGGCATGGTGTGGCACCTCAGCTGGCTCACCTTCCCCATGGGTGCTGATAGCGGGTGATCAGCGTCCAGTCTGATGGGGACAAAGGTGGCAGCTGGTATATATAGCAGGACGGCTGCTGCGTTGGCAAGAACAACACAAAAGGGGCCTGGGGGTAGCACGTGAGGGGATTTCCGTGTCCTCTCTCTCCCTTTTTTTTTCATTTGGGGTCATGGGGCAGGGGGCTTTCATTTTCTCTGGCCTTTTCAGGTTGTCCTCACTCGTGCCAGTGAAAGGAATTGAAGTCAGCAGAGCCATTGTGATCTTGGAGACAAAGGCTGCACTTCTCAGCCTATGCAGGGCTCTAGAAATACATTACGTGCCCGGGATTTTGTACAGTTTGCCTATGGAAACTGCTGAGAGGAGGTTGGTGGTTCCCCCCAGGGTGATGCATGACAGTCCCATGAGTTCCAGAAGGACTTGACGTGCTAAGGGCAACCAAAAAAATTCCTCTAACTGAAAAGCAATTATACTTCCTAACTTGCGTGCTCAGTTGCTTCAGTCGTGTCCGACTCTCAGTGACCCCGTGGACTGTAGCCTGCCAAGTTCCTCTGTCCATGGGGTTCTCCAGGCAAGAACATTGGAGTGGGCTGCCATGCTCTCTTCCAGGGTATCTTCCAGACCTAGAGATTGAACCCCCATCTCTACTGCTAACACAACCTGGGAAGCCCAGATTTCCTAAATCACCTTGTCAGTATTATGTGGTTTTGATAAAAATATTTTGCATATGTTTATGCAGGGAAGAAACAATTAGTGAATGTAGAATCCTGAGTGTCAATCATAGCTATCAATGAATGGCAAGGTTATAGGTCTTAATTTTATGTTTTTATTTCTTTTTGTTGTTTTCGGTTTAACTTTCTATTATGTACATATATCTTTAATGAGGTGAAAAAATAAAATAAACCTGTAAATGTTTAACTTTGAGGTGCTAGTGAAAGGCAGCAAATTTTGTCAATAGCCACGTTTTGTCTTGAGTTTTAACATCTCCCTTTGGGCTTAAATGACAGAGGTCTCCCGAGACTCTCTGAGACACTCCAAGAGCAGGAACATATCCAGGATCCTCTCATTCCCCTCTCCCCTCAACCCATCTTCTAGGGATGCTTTTTATTTTCAAAACTAGTATCATGATTTGCCTGAGTTTCCCCTCCCTGAAGCCTCACGGTTTCATAGGAAGACCCCAGGCAACTGTTTGAGAACCTTTTTCCCTTGCTGCCAATCTACTGCTTTAGAAATACTCTTCAGATATGCAGGAGCAGAATATGACTCTATCCCCCATGCTTTGTCATCCCATACATAGGCAGAAAGATGAAATCAAACATGGGTCCTGGTTCTCAACCTGTGGAAGGGAACCTAAAAGGACGTCCGACTACAGCTGGCAATATGTCCAGAATGCCATTTGTGAAAGTCTTCAGGCAGCACGTAAAGCAAAGGTGCAGATGTTAAGAGGAAAGGCATCACTAGCTACAAAGAAAAATGTTCCCTTGCATGTGGCAGAGCTAGACCCCCACCAAAAAAAAAAAAAAAAAAGAGCTGGGCAGAATCCTGTGAAGTCCAACAGTGTACACAAGGGCCAGAGGACAGACCTAATGCAGCAGGTCTACTGGTCAACCTTAGTTATAGCCGTAATTGAACCAGTGTGGAAAAGGCTGCCTTGGTCTTTCTGGCCACAATGCCACATTGAAATACACCACCACTTTGAACAAAAGTCAACAAACCACATGCCAGTTTTGGCACATGTTAAAGAAAACTGTTCTGTGTTAACAAAACCTTAAGATGGCATAACTTATACTCACGTTCATTTGGTCAAATTGCTACTACATGTATTTATAAACTCAATTTATAATCAGCCTTTTGAAAAGGTGTTGAAAGACTAGAATGTTTTCTTTTTCTAGTAGTCCTTGCGTTCTATTGAAAGAAAGCCTGTAATCATTTTTCTTTTAAGGCTTTATTGAAATGAGTTTAAATGTTTCCATGTGAGAGCATAGTAAAGGCAATTGATGAAGGTTAATTTTATTTTGGATTGAAACTTTGGAAAACTGCCCCCACTCCACTATTCTGCAATGTTCAGTGCTAAACATTTGTAAAATGTGCTGCAAAGTCAGCCTACTCTAACACAGAAATGATATATAGTCTCAAAATTCTCCAGCCAACCATCTTCCAGTCACAATGAAGTAGCATAAGATACGTACTTGCTATTAACCACAATATGGCCAAACAACATGATTCTAAGATAAGAAAGCTCAACATCCAAAATAACACGTCAATGCACTTTGCATCAAAAGCTAATTGCAAAGAAAAATATGCTGGCAAGAGTTGCAGTTTTAAGATGATGGTTCCCTTCTTCCAGAGACTTTACTATGAACTCCCCTGGTGCAATTCCAAGTTTCTAAGTGACCTGCAGAATAAAAAGATGATTATGGTATCAAACACATCAGTTTAAAATGGACACAAACATTAGCTTTCAAGTTATAGGGAGTTAAGGTCAAATATCAGATACCAAGTTACTGACAAAGATGAACTAAAATAAAAGTGGGTACAAAAGAATTTCCATGGAATTCTCAGACATTTGGAAATTGACATATTTCTCAATTAAATATAATACATGATCCCACACAAGGAAATTATTGGGTTAATAATACACTTTATAGTGTATTTCCTAAGAATAAAATTATTCTCTTAAATAACCACAGGATGGTTATTTGTGAATGTTTTCTCTCTTTTTTTTGCCCTTGTTCTTTGTTCTTATTTGTCTTTCACTCTTTTTCTACCTTTCCTAGGATGTGGTGTTGCTCATACACATTTTAACTAATAAATAAGCTATTAGTACCAAGCAGTACAAAAGAAATTTTGGAAATTGTTTTCCAGAATACCTGGATTTTTAAAAAAAAATTTCTTATTTTCCCCTTATTTACTGAAGAAATTCAGTGACTGGAAATAAATAGAAAATTCTGAATAAGGCACTAATATCTTGCAGTTTAAAAATGTTCATCAGCTAAAAGACATGATATAGTGTCCATAGGCATAAAAGAAAAGACTAAGAAGCTTAAACATATAAATGAAAGATTTCTTCAAACAGTAAACTAAAAAGCATTTTTAATACATTTGAAAACATTTAAAAAATTTATTTATCTATTTATTTTGGCTGTGCTGGGTCTTCATTACTGTGTGAGGGTTTTCTCTAGTGCCAGTGAGAGGAATCTACCCTGTAGTCATGGTGATCAGGCTTCTCATTTCAGTGGCTTCTCTTATTTTTGAGCACAGACTCTAGACACATGGACTCAGTAGTTGTAGCTCTTGGGCTCTAGAGCACTGACTCAGTATTTTGTGGTCCATGGGCTTAGTCACCCAGAAGCATGTGGCATCTTCGTGGACTAGGGATTGAACCCATGTACCCTGCATTGGCAGGTGGATTCTTAACCACTGCACCCCCAGGGAAGTCCTTTCATACACTTAATAAACTATTTATTTTATTTACTTGTTTCTAATCAGTTAGGTGTACATGTGTTAATATGTATATTGATGTGTGCATGTATGGCAAATATTAGAATTGAAAATTATTCACAGTTGTTACTTCTGAGGAGTAGGACAGGGGTGTGGGAAAGAGGATGCTTTTACTTTTCACTATGTAATTTGGAACTTTTACTGTAAGTACTACTATTTTAATTGAAAATTAATTTGGAAAGTACATTACCCAAGAGTTGGAAAAGATGCCTGAAGTACACAAATATCAACAATAAAGCATGAAAAGCCCTCACAAATGTGGTTTTTGCTGCTTAGTTATCAAGAAGGGGCCGTGTAGGAGGGATTCATCTCAGGATCTGGCCTTACTGGAAGATGGACACTTATTCTGTTGACATGCCTGGGTTTACAAGCATCAGTTAACCTATGGGAAAAGCTGGTCCCCAGAAACGAGCCTCTCAATCACTATGGACAGGGCACAGTGATTTGAGCACACTCACCTAAGGACCATTCACTTACTGCGAATTTGCCAATCAACAATAACTCCTAAATATCTACTGCCTGGAAAGCACTTTACATCCATGTGGGAAATAATAAGGGAATAAAAGATCTGCTTCCATCAAGAAGCCAACAGTCTTCAATGGTTATGAAAGAAAACATACAGGGAACGAAATTATATTTTCAGAATAACATACCAATGAATAATCTTGAGAGCTAGATTTTCCGGACATAGGGTGCATAGATGAGCCTCAGAGGCAATGAACCACTGTTTCAGAGATCTGTTTTTTCATGATTAAGCTTAAAGTCGCGATTTCTAGTGTGTGTGTGTGTGTGTGTGTGTGTGTGTTATTTCTGGAGTTGTTACTGTTTTCTTATTTTCTGTGTTCGGTTTTACTTCCTGAAGTTTGCTAGGGCTTCCCTTGTGGCTCAGACAGTAAAGAATTCGCCTGAAATGCCGGAGACCCAGATTCAGTCCCTGGGTGGGGAAGATCCCCTGGAGGAGGGCACGGCAACCCACTCCAGTATTCTTGCCTGGAGAATCCCCATGCACAGAGGAGCCTGGCGGGCTACAGTCCATGGGGTTGCAAAGAGTTGGACACAACTGAGCAGCTAAGCACGCAAAGTTTGCTATTCCCAAACTTATATTTTTAAAATTATTACCTACTTCAAAAAGATCTTCAGTAACAAAGATATGGTTCTAGAAAAGCTATACCTGCAAGTCTCATTATTGTTCTTTGTTGTTTAGTCACTAAGTCATATCCAACTCTTTCACAAACCAATAGACTGTAGCCTGCCAAGTTCCTCTGTCCATGGGATTTTCCAGGCAAGAATAAAACCATTTCCTCCTCCAGGGGATCTTTCTGACCCAGGGATTGAACCTGCATCACAGGCAGATTCTTTACCATCGAGCCACTGGGGAAGCCCAAATCTCATTGTAGCAAATGTCTTTAAAGGAAAACTCAATATTTTGTAAATATTTCCTAATAACATGGTTGTTCTGCTACTGGAATAACACATATTAAAGGCTTAATATTCCCTGGTGGCTCAGACTGTAAAGCGTCTGTCTACAATACAGGAGACCCTGGTTCGAGCCCTGGGTTGGGAAGATCCCCTGGAGAGGGAAATGGCAATCCACTCCAGTACTATTGCCTGGAAAATCCCATGGGCAGAGCCTGGTAGGCTACGGTCTATGGGGTCACAAAGAATCGGACACGACTGAGTGACTTCACTTTCACTTTCAATATGACCAAAGATTTCAGGCAGTTCTTAAAGCTATGATTTGCTATGATAAGATTATATTTCTAATCAGTCAATAGTTGGCCTCAGAAAACCTGAACAAATCCTGAGCCCTGTGTGACTCAGCCTACTGAGAGATTCACATTTAAAAATGCAGAGTAAAGCAACCAAGCTACATAAAAAGGAATTTCAATTTTCACTTGTGTTTCTTGAATGCTTAGTCACTCAGTCATGTCTGACCCTTTGCAACCCTTTGGACTGCAGCCCACCAGGCTCCTCTATCCATGAGATTTTTCAGGCAAGAACACTGGAGTGAGTTGTCACTTCTTCCTCCAGGGGATCATTCCCAGCTCAGGGATTGAACCCACATTTCCAGTGTCTCTTGGGTTGCAGGCGAATTCTTTACCTGCTGAGCCATTAGGGAAGCCCCTGAATTTAAGCAAGCTCAATTCAGAACCTAGTGATTCTGTTTTCAAAATTCCTCTTTCCCTTTCCTACCTTACAACCTCCAGCTGACCCAGAGTCTCTCATTCAAAAAAATCTAAAATATCCCAGCCACCCCTTCCCCCAAGCCTAAACTACTTTTCTGATTCTCTCCCTGCTTTTAATATATTGACCACCTTGGTCTCTCTGACTTTAAAATTTTCCTTTTCACTTTGTACATTATAATTGAGAACACAGTGTTGGAATGTCAAAGAACCCTCCTTGCTTTCTCCTTCCCTTCCAGCCTTGTCCATCTCTGACCATTATCTGAAGTCTGCAACATAAATGTCCAAGGAATCAGATAGGCAGGGCAGAAACAGCAGAGGTACAAAGCAGGCAAAGATAAAATTCTTATTAGTAAGAAAGGGACCAAGAATAGGAACATTTGACACAGATATGAACACAGATTCTCTCCTCAACACTTACTTGAATCAACAGAATACTAGTTGGTTAACTGTGGTTAGTATTTCTTAAATGATGAAAAGATAATAATGGTCAATATTTAGGAGTTAACTCAGTTTTAATTCCTTAAGACCCATAATATCAGTTAATTATTCAGCAACCTTAAGAGGTAAGTACCATTGTTCTTCCCATTTTACAGAGAAGGAAACTTAAGGCCCAGACAAGTTAAGCAACTTGCCTGAAGTCACACAGCTGATAAATAATGGGCTTTAGTTTCAAAGCTAGAACATCTAACACCCAAAGGCTAGACTTTTAACTATAAGTACTCCCCAAACACCTGGTATCAGTTTGGTTCCATTTGCATGTTTAGACCTACTTTGTCCTTTGGCTGTGTGTCCAAAGATAAATTTTTTGATGATTTCCATTCCATGGCATTTGCTTTCCTTGTAGAACTGCTGGTGGCATTTTTGTTCATTGCTGCCCTTCTTAGCTTGACACCTAGGGATGCATGTAGTAGTCATATCTATATTAAACTATTTTTTAAAATAAGTCCACCCTCAGTTTTAGATTCTTCCCTGCTAGAGTCCTCTGCTTCCACCAATCAAAGGTCTGAGAAATGACTTCCCTGATTTCAGGAGGGAAATCAAGTCATAAACATTCCTGATTCTTTTAAATTCCCCCAGACAGAAAGATGTTATTACCAGAACAACTTTGACCTCACTTGGTATGCGCATCTCTGAGTTTTACTTAAATTTCTCTAAGAGACAGAAGTAAACAGGCTTACTCTGTTTGCGGGCATATTCTGCGGCTTTGGGTGCTGTTAACATGGCAGAAGGGTGCAAGGAGAGGTGGAAGGGTAGAGCTTGGGGAACCTGAAAGGGAAACAGACCTACTTTTAAGAGCTGCACCCACTTCGTGCTGTGAGCAGCTGCTGGTTATAGCACTTGTCTCAAGACTTGGCCTGTCTCCCTAACCCATCTTCCTGACGCATGACTAGCAGTTGAGGATCACCTTTTGTGGGTCATGCGCCTTCCCGTGCTGCCTTTGGTGGCCATTCTTTGCCTAGAATGGTCTTTCACAAAACTGTGCTCTTCAGGTGGCTCCCTTTACCTGGAATAGCCTTTTCTTCCTCTTCTGCCTCAAGGCACTTACTTTTCCTTTAAGATGTGGCTCAAATATCACTGTTTCTGAGAAACTGGTCCAGTTGTCTCCCCAACTTCCTGCTTCCTTGCTGACACCCTCCCAACCCATCCTAAGGCCAAATTATGGACTCATTTGTCTGTGAACGAAAGCACATTAACACATAGAACACCCCCTGGTGATATGTTAATAGTCCACTGTCTGTTGCACCGCATTGGAAACTCAAGGTTAGGACTGTCTCTTCAGTCTTTCATTGACACAGTAAGTCTCTGGTGAGCACTACGGTAGGCAGGCCCTGTTTTAGGAAGCCGTGGTTGGTAAGACAAACAAGGTTCCTGCCTTTCCAGGGCTGAGTGAGGAGAAAAGAACAATAAACTATTAGATAACCAGGTTCATCATACATTATGACAAATTGACTCAACTAAACAAGAGGTTGTGCTGACAAGTCATTGGGCAACCATCACTTCAGACAGAAAGGACAGAAAACAAGGATTATACAGTAAATGTTCTCTTTATAGATGGAATGGTTTATAGACTCCTCAGCTGGGCACTTCTAGATTTGATCTCAGTCTTTTTTTTTTTTTTTAATGTGGACCATTTTTGAAGTCCTTATTGAATTTTTTACAATATTGTTTCTGTTTTATGTTTTGGTTTCTTGGACACGAGGCTTGTGAGATCTTAGCCCCCCAACCAAGGCTAGAACCCGAACCCCCTGCATTGGAAGGAGAAGACTACTAGGAAAGTTCCTGACCTCAGGCTTTTGTTGAAATGGTAAACGTATTTCTTGAGAGTTTGTGTCATATCCAGCCATGTAAAGAATTAAATATAAGCATGAATGATGGCTTCTAACCTCAAGAAGCAAGGATACTGGAGTGGGTTGCCCTGTTGTCCTCCAGGGGATCTTCCCAACCCAGGGATCGAACCCAGGTCTCCCTCACTGCAGGCAGATTCTTAGCCACCAGGGAAGTCTATGAATACGGGAGTGGGTAGCCTATCTCTTCTCCAGGGGCTCTTCCCCACTGGGGAAGATCAGATCAAACTGGGTTCTCCTGTATTACAGACAGATTCTTTACCAGCTGAGTTGGCTCAGATGGTAAAGAAGCTGCCTGCAATGTGGGACACCTGGGTTTTATCCCTGGTTCAAGAAGGTCCCCTGGAGAAGGAAAAAGCAACCCACTCCAGCATTCTTGCCTGGATAGTCCCATGGACAGAGGAGTCTGGCAGGCTGCAGTCCATGGGGTCATGAAGAGTCAGACACGACTGATCAACCAAACCATGTGTGACACACATGAAACCTCAAGAAGCATGTAATCTGTTCTGAAAGATGACCAAGAATAAAGCAAGTAATTAACAGGAGGCTTTGTATCTGTGTGGAGCAAAGGTAGGTGTGATAACAGCCCTGCAGGATGATACATGCCTCGTGTAAGAAAGAAAACTGGCTTGCACATCATCTTGATGCATTTCGAATTCCTTGTTGTCCAGTGGTTAGAACTTGGCACTTTCATGCTGTGGCCTGCATTCCAGAGAACTAAGATCCCACAAGCCCAGTGATGCAGCCAAAAAATAAAAAGACAGGCCTTTCATGCTTTAGTTTCCCTGTCCACTGGGGAAGAAAGAGCCTGAGTATTTTAAAGGTCACTTCCAGTTCACATATTCTATGACTCCTGATAACTGATGACTTATGCAAGCAGTTAATGTAGCTCCCTTTGTGGTTTATAAGAAAAATTATTTTACAAGTAGGGTGACACTGAAGTCCTAAACCTAGAGTTAGCCATATGCTCTTTTTTTTCCCCCCCTTCAAAGTTACTGATTGATACCGTCATTGTACTACTCAGCTAGGGAGTAACAGAGTTGGGACTGGACACCAGTCTGTTGGTCTCTGAAGAGCTTGCTTTGAATTTTGGATGCAAGTTTGAGTGGAGAGGAGTGATGGGTGCTCAGACACTGGGCTGTGGCTTCATGAAGAGAGGAAGAAAGAAGAGATTCTGACATTCTCTAGTTACCTGTCTGTCTTTTTCCTCTTTCTGTCCAATGTTTCACTCTCTTTATCTCCTTTTCCCCTCTTTTTCTGTCAAATGGAACTGCAGAATATTTTTATTGCTTGCTTTATTTGTCAAAGGAAGGTTTATGCTCCTTTTCCTTCAGTTTGAAAATGCGTCAAATCTCTTACATTTATCTGAAGCTAACTGCAAATCACTCCAGTATTCTTCATCCATGGAGAATACCATGGATGGAGGAGCCTGATGGGCTACAGCCCATGGGGTCGCAAAGAGCAGACACAACTGAGCGACTAACACCTTCACCACCTTCACTTTCAACTGCAAAGAATCATTACATGTGAAGTTCTTAATTTTTTTTTCTCCTATGGGTCCAAGTTTCTCAGCAGAAAAACGGCTCCCTGTTAGCAAAATAAATCCCTCTCAGGAGCAGAACTAGAAGTTTGTATTGTATTAACAGAATTGAACAGTTCTGGGTCCTTGATGGCTTTCTGTCACCAGGTGGCAGCAGATAGTCCTGAAAAAAAGCTAATCAAGCCTGCACGGTACCCATGTGGTACATGCTAAGTCACTTCAGTCTTGTCCCACTCTATGTGACCCCACGGACAGCAGCCAGCCAAGCTCCTCTCTCCGTGGGATTCTCCAGACAAGAATACTGGAGTGAGTTGCCATGCCCTTCTCCAGAGGATCTTCCCAGCCCAGGGTTTGAACCCGTGTTTCTTACGTCTCCTGTGTGGGCAGGAGGGTTTGTTACCACTAGCACCATCTGGGAAGCCCCAAGTGGCCAATTCTAGCGGCCAAAACCTCTACATAATCTGATTAGTATTCAACAGGGCTTTAAGCTTTTGCTTGGGAAGGATTTTAGCTGTTGCTTAGCAGACACTGAGGAATCAAAGTTTAATCATACATATTCATCCATTAAAGAAGAACCTTTATCAACTATTTTTTTTTACCTATCCTACCTTGTAGTTAAATCCAGTTTTTGTTTGTTTATTTTTTTAATATAAATGTATTTATTTTAATTGGAGGCTAATTACTTTACAATATTGTATTAGTTTTACCATACATTGACATGAATCAGCCATGGGTGTACATGTGTTCCCCATCCTGAACCCCCCTCCCACCTTCCTCTCCATACCATCCCTCTGGGTCATCCCAATGCACCAGCCCCGAGCACCCTGTATCATGCATCGAACCTGAACTGGCGATTCGTTTCACATATGATAATATACATGTTTCAATGCCATTCTCCCAAATCATCCCACCCTCGCCCTCTCCCACAGAGTCCAAAAGACTGTTCTATACAAATCCAATTTTAAAAAATTATGTTAAACTCTTAAGGACTGTTTTAAAGTCTCTCTCACAATTTAATCTTTGAAATACTATGTTTTCATTAAGAGGGCCTGCTAACTCCTTGTTTAAGATGTAGAGGAAAGTACCTGCATAGAGCTGATGTGCAGGTGCAAGGGAAAGGCCTGAGCTGGTGTCCTTGAGGCAGGGAGGACCTTGTGAGGTCCACAGGGGTAGAGGACCCTCGGACACTTGTATCTATAGCTGAAGTCATATCATACCCTTTGTGATAATTTAACTAAAGTAGGCAAAGTTTATGTTTTAATAAGGGGCTTCCCTGGTGGCTCAGTGGTAAAGAATTCACCTGCCAGTGTAGGAAATGAAGGTTTGATCACTGGGTCAGGAAGATCCCCTAGAAAAGGAAATGGCAATCCACTCCAATCATCTTGCCTGGGAAACCCCATGGACAGAGGAGCCTGGAGGGCTACAGTCCATGCAGTCGCAGAGTCAGACACATGACTAAATAACAACAACATGTCTTAATAATACAGTGGATGCTTGATGAGCTCTTTGATTTTTGAATGTTTAGAGAAGTGGTCCTTAACTAGCTGTGATTTTTGCCTCTTAGGGGACACATGGCGACACTGAAAGACGTTTTTCGATGTCACATCAAGGGGCAGGCGTGGGCAGCTATTGGAATCTAATGGGTATGAAACAGGAGAGAAGGGGGCAGGGCACAACTTTTGAGAGAATGACAGAGCCTGAGGACACAGCATAAACTGATTACAATGAAATGCGTCCAAGATAGCAGACTAGTCAACTTCGACTAGACCTTGATCCTCAATCAGCAAGCTAAATAACACACCTGGGGGTGCCATGCAGTTCCAGTTCAGTTCAGTTCAGTCGCTCAGTCATGTCTGACTCTTTGCAACCTCGTGGATTGCAGCTCACCAGGCCTCCCTGTCCATCACCAACTCCCAGAGCTTCCTCAAACTCATGTCCATCGAGTCGGTGATGCCATCCTCTGTCTCATCCTCTGTCATCCCCTTCTCCTCCTGCCTTCAATCATTCCCAGCATCAGGGTTTTTTCAAATGAGTCAGTTCTTTGCATCAGGTGGCCAAAGTATTGGAGTTTCAGCTTCAGCATCAGTCCTTCCAGTGAATATTCAGGACTGATTTCCTTGATGATTCACTGGTTTGATCTTGCAGTCCAAGGGACTCTCAAGAGTCTTCTCCAACACCACAGTTCAAAAGCATCAATTCTTCGGTGCTCAGCTTTCTTTATAGTTCAAGTCTCACATGACCACTGGAAAAACCAAAGCTTTGACTAGACAAACCTTTGTTGGCAAAGTAATGTCTCTGCTTTTTAATGTGCTGTCTAGGTTGGTCATGACTTTTCTTTCAAGGAGCAAGCACCTTTTAATTTCATGGCTGCAGTCACCATCTGCAGTGATTTTGGAGCTCAAAAAATAAAGTCAGCCACTGTTTGCATTGTTTCCCCATCTATTTGCCATGAAGTGATGGGACCAGATGCCATGATCTTAGTTTTCTGAATGTTGAGATTTAAGCCAGCTTTTTCACTCTTCTCTTTCACTTTCATCAAGAGGCTCGTTCTTCGCTTTCCTCCATAAGGGTGGTGTCTTCTACATATCTGAGGTTATTGATATTTCTCCCAGGAATCTTGATTCCAGCTTGTGCTTCATCCAGTCCAGCATTTCTCATTATATACTCTGCATATAAGTTAAATCTAAGCAGGGTGACAATATACAGCCTTGACATCCTCCTGTCCTGATTTGGAACCAGTCTGTTGTTCCATGTCCCGTTCTAACTGTTGCTTCTTGACCTGAGCACAGAATTCTCAGGAGGCAGGTCAGGTGGTCTGGTATTCCCATCTCTTGAAGAATTTTCCAGTCCACACAGTCAGAGGCTTTGGCATAGTCAATAAGGCAGAAGTAGATGTTTTTCTAGAACTCTCTTGCTTTTTTGGTAATCCAACGGATGTTGGCAATTTGATTTCTGGTTCCTCTGCCTTTTCTAAATCCAGCTTGAACATCGGGAAGTTCATGGTTCACGTACTGTTGAAGCCTGGCTTGGAGAATTTTGAGCATTACCTTGCTAGCATGTGAAATAAGTGCAACTGTGAGGTAGTTTGAACATTCTTTGGCATTGCCTTTCTTTGGGATTGGAATGAAAACTGACTTTTTCAGTCCTGTGGCCACTGTTGAGTTTTCCAAATTTGCTGGGATATTAAGCACAGTACTTTAATAACATCATCTTTTAGGATTTGAAATAATTCAACTGGAATTCCATCACCTCCACTAGCTTTGTTTGTAGTGATGCTTCCTAAGGCCCACTTGACTTTGCATTTCAGGATGTCTGGCTCTAGGTGTGTGATCACACCATCGTGATTATATGCAGTTCCAAGGAACCATCAAAGGACTAAAAGGTGGGGGGTGGCCCATTTCCCGGAATTCTCCACCCCGTCCCCAAAATAGTTGGAGTAATCCTACCATTCATTAGCTTATGAAATTACCAACCCATAAAAACTAACCACACCACATTTCAAGGCAGCTGTACTTACTCTCTGCGATGGCCCACATTCTGTCTCTGGAGTGTGTTTCTCTCTAAATAAATCTACTTCTTACCTATCACTTTGTCTCTCACTGGATTCTGAGATGAGACATCAAAACCCTGAGCTTCATTAGGTCCTGAAACCAGGTACTGTGGGTTTTGACTGGGTTCAAGTTCCAGCCATATGGGTTAGAGTCCAAAACTGGGTTTTGGCAAATTCTAGTCCCAGCCATGTGGGTTAGAGTCCCAAGCAGGGACTGGGACTCGAGCTCCAGCAGTTCAAGTCCCAATCTGAGGTAAACAGTTTCAGGTGGAAGCCAGGAATTCTGCTAAACAGCTTACAATGCACTAAACAGCCCCAACTCCACCCCCTACACACAAATTATCTGGTTTAAAATGTTGAGAAACCCTGATTTAGAGGAATATAGAGGGAATCAGATACATCCCCAACCCCGTGAGTACCAGAACCTTAACCATAGCTATTGTTTTGAGGTTACCAGGTGCCAACCACCAAGGGCTTTACTGGTGTAACTCACCTCATTTCCCATAGCAATCCCAGCTTCTGGCTCCTTCTTCTACAAATGAAATCAAGGCTGATAGAGTTTAGAGAACTTGCCCAGGATTATTCTGTTTGAACTAGTAGAGCTGGGATTCGATCCCAGGCTATCTGACTTTAGAATCCTCACACTTAATTCTTACACAAAACAGCCTTTCATGTACAGGACACTCATATCTTGTAACAATAAACAAACTCAGGTCATGGAAGGAAAGCCCTTGAAATTCAGTACCCCTAAAACTAAGTTCCTATGCTGAGTTTATGATTAACCAATCTATCCAAAACATTATTCCCCAGCTTGTCCAATGCCTGTTCCACTCAAGGTTGAAGAGTATAAAAAAAGGGGGGGGGTGGGGAGGTGGGGGGACTGACACCAAGCAGGATCCTGTAGAGCCTGAGACCGGGCACCAAACCCTTTCCATGTTCCTCATTTCTTGTTTGTAGAAAAAAAAAAAAAAATCAGCCTCCTAGACGTTCCTCAAGTTCCAAAGAGCAGATTCAAACAGTTATTAATTAGGGGAGTGACTTAGGCAGAAAGAAACAGTAGGGCTGCAATGAGGACTGGGCCTGGTTCCTCCTCAGGGGACCTGCATAACAATCTGATAAAAATCTCTGAGTTCTTCTGCAGAAATTAAGACTACCACTCAGGTGGAAGATAGCAATTGTAGGCTGAACACAAGCACAGGGACCCCAGACTGACTGGAGCCAGAAAGCTGATGACTGAAATTACCAGAATAGCATCAGTTACCTCACCAGCAACCAATCAGAGGAGGGTTACACACCCTGGAGCCTAACCCTCCGACTTTGCCTATAAAACTTCTTCCCTGAAACCCATGGGGAGTTTGGGTCTTTAAGCATAAACTACCCTGTTCTCCTTGCTCAGCCCTGTAATAAACCTATCTCTGCTCCAAAGTCTGATGTTTTGGTTGTTTGACCTCATTTGGTATCGGGCACTTGAACTTGAGTTTTACAAAACCCCCTTTCTGAGGATATGATTTATTTTCCTTCAGAGCTGGTCATTATGTAGTCTATGTGGTCAACTACAAATTGGCACTTGCCAAGGGCATTTGCCATCTGCCTCTGCAGAGACTGAACCTTGTGTTGCTGCAGCTGTTGAACTTTGACACACCGTGAAGGGAGTTCAATGGTGGAGAGTGAAGCACTCTGTGCTTCAGAGAAACTGGTGGTACAGGTCTTTAGATAGATATTTTCAGGAACTGATTTCATGATCCCAATCCTGACATCTCTTTATATCTAGAAAAGCACTAAATATTTTCATGGAGACATCAGCTCCTCTTGACTAGCAGAAACCTTTTGTAAAGTAAACATTTGATTGCACTGAACTCCCCCTTCATCAAAATCTTATATATTGACCTTCCCCCACTACCTCTTTGGAGCAGTCTCTCAGAGCTATCTGAGGTGCTGTCTCCTGGGCTGCAATCCTCATTTGCCCCCAATAAAACTTAACTCACAATTGTTACATTGTACATCTTTTTAGTGGACAAACAGAACTGGACATGGAACAACTGACTGGTTCAAAATTGGGAAAGGGGTACGTCAAGGCTGTATATTGTCACCCTGCTTATTTAATGTATATGCAGAGTTATTGTTGTTTTTATTCAGTCACCCAGTCGTGTCTGACTCTTTGCAACCCCATAGACTGCAGCACTCAAGGCTTCCCTGTCCCTCACCATCTCCTGGAGTTTTCCCAAGTTCATGTCCATTGCACTGGTGATGCCATCCAGCCATTGCATCCTCTGATGCCCTCTTCTTCTGCTCTCAATCTTTCCCAGCATCGGGTCTTTTCCAATGAGTCAGCTGTGCATCAGATAACTAAAATACTGGAGCTTCAGCTTCAGCATCAGTCCTTCCAGTGAGAATTCAGGGTTGATTTCCTTTAGGATTGACTGGTTTGATCTCCTTGCTGTCCAAGGGACTCTCAGGAGTCTTCTCTAGCACCACAATTAGAAGGAATCAGTTCTTTGGTGCTCCGCCTTCTTTACCATCCAGCTCTCACAACCATACGTGACCACTGGTAAGACCATAGCTTTGACTTTACAGACTTCTGTCAACAGAGTGATGTCTCTGCCTTTCAGCACACTGTCTAGGTTTGTCATAGCTTTCCTGCCAAGAAGCAATTGTCTTCTGATTTCATGGCTGCAGTCACCATCCCCAGTGACTTTAGAGCCCAAGAAGAGGAAATCTGTCACTGCTTCCACCTTTTCCCCTTCTATTTGCCATTCAGTAATGGGGCCGGATGCCACGATCTTAGTTTTTTTAATATTTAGTTTTAAACTGGCTTTTTCACTCTTCTCCTTCACCCTCATCAAGAGGTTCTTTAGTTCCTCTTCACTTTCTGCCATTAGAGTGGTATAATCCACATATCTGGGGTTGTTGATGTTTCTCCCACCTATCTTGATTCCAGCTTATAACTCATCCAGCCCAACATGTTTGCAGAGTACATCATGCAAAATGCCAGGCTGGATGAACCACAAGCTGGAATCAAGATTGCTGGGAGAAATCAACAACCTCCAATATGCAGAGGGTACCACTTCGGCTTCCCTATATATATATATGTATACACATACATATATACATATATATATATACACATACACATATATTTATATTCTTTTTAGGTTCTTTTCTGTTATAGGTTACTACAAGATATTGAATATAGTTCCCTGTGCTATATAGTAGGTCCTTGTTAGTTATCTATTTTATATATATTAATGTATATATTTTAATCCCAAACTCCTAATTTATCCTTCCCTTACTCCCCTCCATTTTGGCCCCTTTAATGAATCTGGTTTATCCAAGCTACTTGAACACCCATGTTTGCAAACCTGCTTGATAGATAACTCTGCTAAGACTGGAGGGCTTCACGGTGCCGTTCCTTCCAGGATGTGATTTTCCATATTTGTCCTCTGGCCACTTGAGTTGAGACCAAGCAACTAGATCTGCCTACTGCCTGCCTTTGTCCTCTGCTAGGCAAAGAAGATGAAGGGAAGAAAACACAATGTCTGAAACAGAGCGACTTGGGCTCAGATATTTATATGTATGTGTTGAAGGGGGTGGTTTGAAGGGAAAGCCTAAAAGGGGGAAATCCTAGAAGGGAGAAATCTGCAGGAAAAAAATCAAACAGGATTAAAGCAGTGTGGTTTGCTTGACTCTCTAAGAAAACAAAAAAAGTAGTCTTTCTTCAAAAGCCAAGAAGAGCTTGGTGTCTGAGGAGCATTAGTCCTGGGATGGCTTATACTTCAACCAAGGAAGCATGTCAGCTCCAATATGAGATATGAAATCTATGAGAAAGTGATCTTTTCAGACTCACCCACCCTTGTATCCCTGCCTCTACCACTATAACAAATGAATAAATGAATGGAAGTGTTGAAACTGGAGATATCAGAGAGGGGGTGCTGATTTCCTCCATAACCCAGGGAATTTGAGTCTCAAGACCAGGCCAGCTTACATATAGACTAAGGTGAGAGGACCACTGGATTCAGTTATGACACTTCTGAGTAAGTGCTGGAGTCCTAAGGTGGCCCTGGTAGACTCCTGACTTTATATGACCCCACTGTTTGCAGGATGGTCTGCAGGTAAGACAGCAATGCAGGCAGTGTTCCTGTGGCTGCAGCCCTGCTCCTGCCCTGGCCTCCCTTCCAAACCCTGGTGGGGACACGGGAAGTGACAGTGGGAGTAGAAGGCCTGTGTGGGTTCTCCTGGCTTCCCTCCCTGACTTCCTCCCACTCCATACCTCTGCCCAGCCCTGCCCACCCCATCTGCCCTTTCTTCTTCTCTTTTCTAGAGGTTAGCCTAAGGCAAAGGGATCAGCAGTTCACCTCTGAATAGAAGCCCATATTTCAAATGTTTAGTAAATATTTACATATTCATAAATAGCAAAACCTGAACTAATAGTAAAGATAATTCAGAATACTCTGGGCTATTTGTTTTCTATTTTTCAAGATTAGTATATGGAAACCCAAAGAGGGGAAGGGACACAGTCAGAACTCAACCTGGACTCCCTGATCTTTTGTACTTAAACCGGACTGAATTCCAGGCAGTCTTGTGGAAAGGAGAAATGTGGCAGCAGTAAACCAGATAATTTCTCGTGAGAATGAACATTGTAGATCTCGTCCTAGTTCTAGAAGTTACGGTACCTCATACAAGAGGAGCGCTTGGATTTACCAGACCCATATTATGAAAAGTGTAAGTGAGAACTTTTGTTAATGCAGAACAGAGACAGCATCTAGGCTTTAAGGTGCTCAAGTCGCTGCCTCTACTTATGAATTAATAAAATGCATTTGCTATTACGAGTATAGTCCTCTATGTAGTGAAAGCATCTTAGATTTATTACTCAAGTAAGGTATAATTACATTTGGTTTTATATATTTTGATATGAAGCTGTTATTTCATGCCTGAAAATACAATATTATCAATTTACAAAATAAAGAAATTCTCCCTAAAATTCCGTTAGGCTGATAGTCTCAGGTCATCCTTACCTTGGCAGCACCAGAACTGGAAGAAGAGCCAGCCCCATAAATTTTAAAGACTTCCTCAATGGGGATACTGTTCTATTAAACAACAAAATAATAACAAAAATATATTATCATATCATGACTTTTCTTTTATTCTAAAACAAAACTGTTATAGCTCCTGCACATTCAGTACCATGCCTGGAGAGCATGGGCACCAGATAAATAACTTCCAAATAAATGGATAAGTCAGAGTATCCTAACATCAATTATTTATGTGTTATTTTTTCCCTTAAATACATATTTTTTTACAATACAATATAGAAGGCAGTCTTTTTATTAACCTTTAAAAATGAAAATTTTAATTTCAATAAATTTTAAATATTTAGAAAAGTTGGCTGAAAAATAAAATAAGTATTCTTTAATATAAAATGCACATTGTAGATGCAAAATCTTCACAGATGCAAATAATGTTCTTTTCCTTACCATTAAGATTCCAGCATAAGATGATAAAATCATTGCTTCTCGTTCTCTGTGGTTTGGATATGTGGGTCTACCCCGAAATGACGTTTTCCTAAGGGGGAATATGAATAAGAATGGAGGGTTTATTCTTGTTCTTTTTAACAAGAATTTTTGACAAGGTTGTGATGATAATCATAAGTAATAAATAATAGCCAATGGCTGCTTGCTATGCATTTATTCACAAAACTGATATGATTAACCCATCATTGGCAAAGTAGACACTTTGAATTTTGAATCTTCCAACAGTGGTGATGAATTTACCCTCATCTACCCATGTTTCCACAGGTATCAAACCCCAGAGGAGTGGCCACTATGGTGGGCAATTGTGGTTTTACCAACCCATATCCTTTTCTGTTCTTGTGGCAATTGCTTGGGGGTAACTGCCTTCCCCCTATGTAAGCCTATAAAGCTTCCCCCTTTATAAGCTTCTAGGGGTGTGATGACGCCCCTAGATTCCAAGGATGGAAAACACACTGTGGACTAATTCAGCCAGCATGTTCTCTCTCTCACTCCACCCCCAGATAAGTCAGAGCAAACAATGCCATTGAGACACAGTTCTGTGCTTTTTAAAAATCCATTCTCCCCTGGCCTGACTGTTGTGATAAAGTAGGGTAAAACTAGAAATAGTGTCCACTCAGAGGAAATAGCCAAGAGGTAGATCCTGATGACCTGGTTTGAGTTTTGAATTAAGACATGCCTGATGCCACTCTACCCATGGACTTTGCAGATACAGAGGCAATAAATCTCTCCTTTTCTTTTCTTTCTTTTTTTTTTTTTTTTTCTGCTTAAGTCCATTCAAATTGGATTTTCTGCTTATTGCAACTAAATACTAACGGATCCAACCATTCAGCACCAGGTGTGTGTTCTAAAGCAACAGAGCAGAAAAAAAAAACAACTGGCCTCTTGAACAAGGGATTCAATCCTGGCGTCATCAGTTTCATGTTCTTTCTAGCTGAATGAGTCTGCCTGGCACATATAGGTGTGGTTAGTTGCTCAGTCGTGTCCAACTCTCTATGACCCCATGGACCGTATCCTGTCAGGCTCCTCTATCCAGGCTTTTTCAAGCAAGAATAATGAAGTGTGTGTCATTTCCACCTCCAGGGGATCTTCCTGACCCAGGGATCAAACCCACGTCTCTTATGCCTCCTGTATTGGCAGGCTGGTTCTTTACCACTATCGCCACCTGGAATGCCCCACATTTGGGAGAAAATGCCAATAATCCCGGCAAGCATTAAAACAGTGGTGATTCAAACTGCTTAGCTCCGCTACACATCTGGTTAAATGCTTAAGAAGTTATGTTTGATGGTCCTTGGGGAAAGATTGCAGCTTTACCCAAAAAACTGATCATTTAAAAAAAAAATCAAGGCATGTACACAATAAAGCACAGTTACATTTCTAAGAGAAAACATCTCATGCAAGAAAGATCTGTATCTAACAGAAACCAGTTCACAGGGATGCAAAATATGTAAGCGTGGATAAGACTTCCTCAAACTGACGACTGTGAGATTTTTTCAGGCTTCTAGCTGGAGACAAATACTCCATAGTATTTTCAAATCAGAGTGCCTTGTGATAAACTTCCTCTGTCATTACTCATTGTTTAAAAAAAACAAAACAAAACAGGAACAAGGACTATTCAACTTACACTTTCTCCCACTCCAGCCAAGTTAAGTCTTCTGAGTGATCTAGCCATTGCAAGGCAACATTGATGGCCAAGTCATAGTGTGCCTGGAAACAGGGAGCACAGAGAACAAAGGAACAGGCTGAGACATGGACTGATGCCCACCCTGGCAATGATAATAGCACGGCTAAGCCTGCTCTCTTTTGTCATGCCCACAACAGTGAGGGTCACCAGCGGTGTCCCGTAACCTGATGCTCAGATAGAAATGACTAGTTTTCTTCCGGCATTACGTTTAACTCCCCACTAGACCAATGTGTGTGTGTGTTGGGTGGGTGGGTGGAGGTGCCAGAAATGATAGATAGATTCATGAAATACTAAATTGGGAATCTGGGTTCAAATCTAGGTTACTGCTAACAACTCATGGTACTATATCCTTGGGTGAGCAATTGCTGTTCTCTGGGCCTCAACTTCCTTGAATTATAAATAGAAAAAGGGGAAGGTAGAGGAAGAGGGACATAGAGAACAATTTCTAATTTGGTGTAACATCAGAAATGTGCTCCCAGGGTCACAGAGGAGGTGTGTCCACCGGATGAGTTGAAGGAATCCCTAGAGACTCAGAAAAGAGGCCTCGGCAGAGCTGGGCTTGAAGGATGAGGAGAATTTCCATAGGTGAAGGACCTCCTAGGCAGAGGGTCCAGTGGAAGCAGGGAACTGCAGGTAGACTTGGGTAAGTGACTTATCTTCTATGTGGTAAAAAGCTGAGGACCAATTCAGTGTTCATTCTTATCATATTGACCACCTTTTCCTGGTCATTTCTAAGTGTATTCACCATTTATCTGTCAAATCATTCCTTCTCAGTTTGAAGAAGAAAGGTCAGTTTTGTTTTTGTGTTTGTAGATGAATTCCAAGGTTCTACGTCATCTTAACATTCTCTAAAAAGATGTAACAATGAAATTATTTCTTTCAGGGACTGAACCAAACTGAAAAGAGAAAGGAAGAAAAAGAGAGAAAAGGAAGGAAGGAAGGAGGAAGGGAAGGAAGGGAGAAAAAAAAAAGAAAGGCAGTGATCACCTGTTGAAACCTATCGGAAGATTGATGCCTGGATAGGTGGAGCTGCCATCACCTGTTCACTCATTAGAAAGGCACGTCTCCAGCCTCACCCCAGACCTCCTGAATCAAAACGGTCTTGGAATAAGACCTCATTAAAGTTTGACCAGCACGTATCTAATCGATTTAATTTCTCTATTTAATACATGCATAGAGAAGTAGTTTAGAACATGAAGCCTTCCTTAGCTGCTCATTTAGCGCCAGGGAAATCAGACAGGGATGGGCGAGAGGAGGGGGAGACACGTGGTCCTGACTTCCTCATTAGTGCCAGAACAGTAAATGGGTAGCATAAAAAGGCTGAGGGCTTACTAATCTCTTTTAAATTAGATCTCTTCACAACTTCTTTAATTTATGTGAAGTAACTTTACATAGCACGAATCTGAGTTTCAACAGGTATAATCACAGGAATTTAGGATTATTCAATTACTTGGTTTTCTCCATGAATGGTAAAAAATTATTACATTTGAAAACTATACAATAGTAGTTTAATCTCATCAAAAGGTGTTTACCATCATGGCTGTCATACTTTTAATTGTGTACTCATTTTGCTTTTTTTTAAATCTTTTCTCTCATAAAAATAAATAAATAGCAAAAGTCTCGTGACTTTTTACTTTCTCATTCTCCTTGCTTTCAGTTTAATGAGTTGAGAAGACCACATGAACAATCCTAGGATGACAGATGAGAAAGAGGAAATTCTGGGGGAAGGAGATCAAGATTAGCCTCATTTATGACAGACGTTAGATCCCCTTCCTCCCTGTAACACATATATGACACAGATGTGATTCGCAGCAGCATGCCTGTCTTTACCATATCATCTAGAAAGGTGAGTTGCCTTCTTCCTTTTGGGTCAAATTCATTTTCCCGAAGTCTGATGCCAATATAATCTCCCCTTAAAAACAAGAGAGCAGGATTGAACTAGCAGAAATGACACAGAAGCATGGTCTGCCGAAGATTCCTCCCCAATTCCTCCCTCCTCCACCAAATACAAGAGAAGTCACCGATGGCTAGCTGAATCAATATTCATTTTGATTTAAACAGCCATTCTGCAACCCTGCAGATTTAAAGTGTCCAACCATAATGAACAAATAAAACTCACATAGAACTGAATTTCTAGGAAAGCAGGGAGTATGATAAACCCCCAATAGGCAGAACAGATGTTAAAAAACCGAAAGGATTGAGACCTCCTCTTTGAAGATTCCCCTGCTGCCCTTGACTCCTCCTTTGAAGATTCCCCTGCTGTCCTTGCTAAATTCAGGCAGAATGTGTAACGTTGATAACTTCCAGATATATGACATGCCGTACAGATGTGTTAGTTAGCTTGTAGGCTTTTTTTCCCCCGTTAGAATGCAAATACCATTAGGAGCGTTAGACATCAGTTCAGTTCAGTTCAGTTCAGTTCAGTCGCTCAGTCGTGTCTGACTCTTTGCGACCCCATGAATCGCAGCACGCCAGGCCTCCCTGTCCATTACCATCTCCCGCAGTTCACTCAGACTCAACGTCCATCGAGTCCGTGATGCCATCCAGCCATCTCATTCTGGGTCGTCCCCTTCTCCTCCTGCCCCCAATCTCTCCCAGCATCAGAGTCTTTTCCAATGAGTCAACTCTTCACATGGGGTGGCCAAAGTACTGAAGTTTCAGCTTTAGCATCATTTCTTCAAAGAAATCCCAGGGCTGATCTCCTTCAGAATGGATTGGTTGGATCTCCTTGCAGTCCAAGGGACCCTCAAGAGTCTTCTCCAACACCACAGTTCAAAAGCATCAATTCTTCGGCGCTCAGCCTTCTTCACAATCCAACTCTCACATCCATACATGACCAAAGGAAAAACCATAGCCTTGACTAGGCGGAACTTAGTCGGCAAAGTAATGTCTCTGCTTTTGAATATACTATCTAGGTTGGTCATAACTTTTCTTCCAAGGAGCAAGTGTCTTTTAATTTCATGGCTGCAGTCACCACCTGCAGTGATTTTGGAGCCCCCCAAAATAAAGTCTGACACTGTTTCTACTGATTCCCCATCTATTTCCCATGAAATGATGGGACCCGATGCCATGATCTTCGTTTTCTGAATGTTGAGCTTTAAGCCAACTTTTTCACTCTCCTCTTTCACTTTCATCAAGAGGCTTTTTAGTTTGTCTTCACTTTCTGCCATAAGGGTGGTGTCATCTGCATATCTGAGGTTATTGATATTTCTCCAGGCAATCTTGATTCCGGCTTGTGTTTCTTCCAGTCCAGCATTTCTCATGATGTACTCTGCATAGAAGTTAAATAAGCAGGGTGACAATATACAGCCTTGACGGACTCCTTTTCCTAATTGGAACCAGTCTGTTGTTCCATGTCCAGTTCTAACTGTTGCGTCCTGACGTGAATACTTGGAAGTATTGGAAGATTTCTCAAGAGGCAGGTTAGGTGGTCTGGTATTCCCATCTCTTTCAGAATTTTCCACAGTTTATTGTGATCCACACAGTCAAAGGCTTTGGCATAGTCAATAAAGTAGAAATAGATGTTTTTCTGGAACTCTCTTGCTTTTTCCATGATCCAGAGGATGTTGGCAATTTGATCTCTGGTTCCTCTGCCTTTTCTAAAACCATCTCGAACATCTGGAAGTTTATGGTTCATGTATTGTTGAATCCTGGCTTGGAGAATTTTGAGCATTACTTTACTAGCATGTGAGATGCGTGCAATTGTGTGGTAGTTTGAGCATTCTTTGGCATTGCCTTTCTTTGGGATTGGAATGAAAACTGACCTTTTCCAGTCCTGTGGCCACTGCTGAGTTTTCCAAACTTGCTGGCATATTGAGTGCAGCACTTTCACAGCATCATCTTTCAGGATTTGAAACAGCTCAACTGGAATTCCATCACCTCCACTAGCTTTGTTCGTAGTGATGCTTTCTAAGGCCCACTTGACTTCACATTCCAAGATGTCTGGCTCTAGATTAGTGATCACATCATCATGATTATCTGAGTCATGAAGATCTTATTTGTACAGTTCTTCCGTGTATTCTTGCCACCTCTTCTTAATATCTTCTGCTTCTGTTAGGTCCAGACCATTTCTGTCCTTTATCGAGCCCATCTTTGCATGAAATGTTCCCTTGGTAGACATAAAAACATATTAGTGAATCCACTTTAGTGTATACTTATCAGGTCCTTCCCTAATGGACTTTTAATAAGGGGAGAGTAGAATAGGGGCCCTGAGAAGTGAATAGAAAGGGGTAATACCCTAGGAAAGTTGGGAGGAGAGACTGGATGTAGGAAAAAAGACTCTGGGGTCTCCAAGATCAATCTCACAATGTTACATAAGTAGAGTTCTCTTGGTCAAGGTCTTTACCAAACATTTTATGCAAGTTCCTATGCTGGAGATAAATTTGCTTTTGGATTCTAAAGTGTTTTGTGTCGTTAAGATATTCTAGATTGATAAAAATTATTGAAGTTTTCCTTTGTAATTTCAAGACACTTTATTTAAAGTAGCCAGGCTATGGTTTTTCCAGTGGTCATGTATGGATGTGAGAGTTGGACTGTGAAGAAAATTGAGTGCCGAAGAATTGATGCTTTTGAACTGTGGTGTTGGAGAAGACTCTTGAGAGTCCCTTGGACTGCAAGGAGATCCAACCAGTCCATTCTGAAGGAGATCAGCCCTGGGTGTTCTTTGGAAGGAATGATGCTAAAGCTGAAACTCCAGTACTTTGGCCACCTCATGTGAAGAGTTGACTCATTGGAAAAGACTCTGATGCTGGGAGATTGGGAGCAGGAGGAGAAGGGGACGACAGAGGATGAGATGGCTGGATGGCATCACCGACTTGATGGACGTGAGTCTGAGTGAACTCCGGGAGTTGGTGATGGACAGGGAGTCCTGGAGTGCTGCAACTCATGGGGTTGTAGAGAGTCGGACACGACTAAGCGACTGAACTGAACTGAAATTGATTCTTTGGATAAAATTAAACTGCATATATATATTCAGTTCAGTTCAGTTCAGTCGCTCAGTCGTGTCCAACTCTCTGTGACCCCATGAATCGCAGTACGCCAGGCCTCACTGTCCATCACCAACTCCCAGGGTTCACTCAGACTCACGTCTATTGAGTCGGTGATGCCATCCAGCCATCTCATCCTCTGTGGTCCCCTTCTCCTCCTGCCCCCAGTCCCTCACAGCATCAGAGTCTTTTCCAATGAGTCAACTCTTCACATCAGGTGGCCAAAGTACTGGAGTTTCAACTTTAGCATCATTCCTTCCAAAGAACACCCAGGACAGATCTCCTTTAGAATGGACTGGTTGGATCTCCTTGCAGTCCAAGGGACTCTCAAGAGTCTTCTCCAACACCACAGGTCAAAAGCATCAATTCTTTGGCGCTCAACTTTGTTCACAGTCCAACTCTCACATCCATACATGACCACTGGAAAAACCATAGCCTTGACTAGATGGACCTTATTTAGCAAAGTAATGTCTCTGCTTTTCAATATGTTATCTAGGTTGGTCATAACTTTTCTTCCAAGGAGTAAGTGTCTTTTAATTTCATGGCTGCAGTCACCATCTGCAGTGATTTTGGAGCCCCCAAAAATAAAGTCTGACACTGTTTCCACTGTTTCCCCATCTATTTCCCATGAAGTGATGGGACCGGATGCCATGATCTTCATTTTCTGAATGTTGAGCTTTAAGCCAACTTTTTCATTCTCCACTTTTACTTTCATCAAGAGGCTTTTTAGTTTCTCTTCACTTTCTGCCATAAGGGTGGTGTCATCTGCATATCTGAGAAATATCTTATTGATATTTCTCCAGGCAATCTTGATTCCAGCTTGTGCTCCTTCCAGTCCAGCATTTCTCATGATGTACTCTGCATAGAAGTTAAATAAGCAGGGTGACAATATACAGCCTTGACGTACTCCTTTTCCTATTTGGAACCAGTCTGTTGTTCCATGTCCAGTTCTAACTGTTGCTTCCTGACCTGCATATAGGTTTCTCAAGAGGCAGGTCAGGTGGTCTGGTATTCCCATCTCTTTCAGAATTTTCCACAGTTTATTGTGATCCACACAGTCAAAGGCTTTGGCATAGTCAATAAAGCAGAAATAGATGTTTTTCTGGAACTCTCTTGCTTTTTCCATGATTCAACGGATGTTGGCAATTTGATATCTGGTTCTTCTGCCTTTCCTAAAACCAGCTTGAACATCTGGAAGTTTATGGTTCATGTATTATTGAATCCTGGCTTGGAGAATTTTGAGCATTACTTTACTAGCATGTGAGATGAGTGCAACTATGAGGTAGTTTGAGCATTCTTTGGCATTGCCTTTCTTTGGGATTGGAATGAAAACTGACCTTTTCCAGTCCTGTGGCCACTGCTGAGTTTTCCAAACTTGCTGGCATATTGAGTGCAGCACTTTCACAGCATCATCTTTCAGGATTTGAAACAGCTCAACTGGAATTCCATCAGCTCCACTAGCTTTGTTAATAGTGATGCTCTCTAAGGCCCACTTGACTTCACATTCCAGGATGTCTGGCTCTAGGTGAGTGATCACACCATCGTGATTATCTGGGTTGTGAAGATCTTTTTTATACAGTTCTCTGTATTCTTTCCACCTCTTCTTAATATCTTCTGCTTCTGTTAGGTCCATACCATTTCTGTCCTTTATTGAGCCCATCTTTGCTTGAAATGTTCCCTTGGTATCTTTAATTTTATTGAAGAGATTCTGCTGCTGCTGCTGCTGCTAAGCCACTTTAGTCATGTCCAACTCTGTGTGACGCCATAGACGGCAAGCCACCGGGCTCCGCCGTCTCTGGGATATCCAGGCAAGAACATTGGAGTGGGTTGACATTTACTTCTCCAATGCATGAAAGTGAAAAGTGAAAGTGAAGTCCCTCAGTCATTTGAAGAGATCTCTAGTCTTTCCCATTCTGTTGTTTTCCTCTATTTCTTTGCATGGATCGCTGAGGAAGGCTTTTTTATCTCTCTTTGCTATTCTTTGGAACTCTGCATTCACATGCTTATATCTTTACTTTTTTCCTTTGCTTTTCACTTCTCTTCTTTTCACAGCCATTTGTAAGGTCTCCCCAGACAGCCATTTTGCTTCTTTGCATTTCTTTTCCATGGGGATGGTCTTGATCCCTGTCTCCTGTACAATGTCATGAATCTCAGTTCATAGTTCATCAGGCACTCTGTCTATCAGATCTAGTCCCTTAAATCTATTTCTCACTTCCAGTGTTTATTCACAAGGGATTTGATTTAGGTCATACCTGAATGGTCTAGTGGTTTTTTCTACTTTCTTAATATAAGTCTGAATTTGGCAATAAGGAGTTCATGATCTGAGCCACAGTCAGCTCCTGGTCTTGTTTTTGCTGACTGTATAGAGCATCTTTGGCTGCAAAGAATATAATCAATCTGACTTTGGTGTTGACCATCTGGTGATGTCCATGTGTAGAGTCTTCTCTTGTGTTGCTGGAAGAGAGTGTTTGCTATGCCCAGTGCATTCTCTTGGCAAAACTCTATTAGCCTTTGCCCTGCTTCATTCCGTACTCCAAGGCCAAATTTGCCTGTTCCTCCAGGTGTTTCTTGACTTCCTACTTTTGCATTCCAGTCCCCTATAATGAAAAAGATATCTTTTTTGGGTTTTAGTTGTAAAAGGTCTTGTAGGTCTTCAGAGAACTATTCAACCTCAGCTTCTTCAGCATTACTGGTTGGGGCATAGGCTTGGATTACTGTGATATTGAATGGTTTGCCTTGGAAACGAACAGAGATCATTCTGTCATTTTTGAGACTGCATCCAAGTACTGCATTTCGGACTCTTTTGTTGACCATGATGGCTACTCCATTTCTTCTGAGGGATTCTTGCCCATAGTAGTAGATATAATGGTCATCTGAGTTAAATTCACCCCTTCCAGTCCATTTTAGTTCGCTGATTCCTAGAATGTCGACGTTCACTCTTGCCATCTCCTGTTTGTCTGCTTCCAATTTGCCTTGATTCATGGACCTAACATTCCAGATTCCTATGCAATATTGCTCTTTACAGCATCAGACCTTGCTTCTATCACCAGTCACATCCAGAACTGGGTATTGTTTTTGCTTTGGCTCCATCCCTTCATTCTTTCTGGAGTTATTTTTTTCTCCACTGATCTCCGGTAGCATACACACACACACACATATATATGTATATGTATATGTATATTTATAAGTTTATATTTATATTAGTTCTGAAATTCCAGTTCTTTGGATGAGATATGTAGATGAATTGGCATTCCTAATTATGATTTGTTCTTTATTACATTGACCTCCTAACACATGTATAATGTGTGTATTCATATTGCAGCATTTCTTAAGCACTTGTTAAAATATAATTATCTTAATAGGCAGAGAAAAGATATTTAATGGGGACTATAATGAGGTTTTTAATAAGTGTATTATTGTTATGCCTATAATCATGAAATAGAACCATAATAACCTTTTTTCCTCTTTTTATATGGTCTTTGATTTTCACCAGCCTCTTAACAAAGTATCAAGTCAACAAAAAGCTACCACAGGAGAAAAAAATTTCCATGGGAAAACTTAATGTTTTCTTTATGTGTTTAAAATGAAGTTTGGATGGCAAAAAATAGAGGTAAATTATTTAAGTGATAAGATTCACAATAGAAGAAGCAGAGGCTGCAATGTAAACGCTGCACCCTTGGGTACATTTTTCCAGGAATCTCACTCATATCTCTTACTAGTCGAACCCTTTCAAAGGCATACCCTGCCCAGCGCAGTCTGGACCTCTCAGCTCAGATCCTAGGCTGAGATGTAGGGATGTGTCAGCTGTGCATGCTGCTGGCAGAAACATCCTCTGTAGAGATTTAGCATCCTGCTTTGCACTACATGTGAGGCCTTTGGGACAGGAGACAGAGGCCAGATCATCTGGCTGTCTCCTATACCACGGGGACAAATTCTTCCTTAGGCTTTTAACCCCTCTGCCAATATCCAGACCATCTATGACATACAACCCGCCAAATGCTCAGTGCAATAAATGTAAGCTATTTTCCATCAGACTTACAGGAGCTTTTTCATTTCCTTCTTTAGGAGCCTTCTTTCCATGATTAAAGGCTTATCCAGCTGAGCAGGTAACTGCAGCTACACTGCACCTTTATCCTTTGGAAAGACCCAGCGTCTCTGAGCCTTGAAGCTACAGCAGCAAATCAGAGAGAATTTGAGTAAAGGATGCTATCACTCCTAATACCAGTCATGGAGTCCTAGGCTCTGGAAGGGATCTGAGAGCAGGCCTCTTATCCAGCAGTTTTCCAGGTCAGAAAGCTGCCTGCCAGCCAGTGCGCTGTGCCTTGAGTTTATCTGACACTTCTTATTCCTTCCAAATTTTTTGTCAATATTCATCATTTACTTATTCTTGCAATAAACTCACAAGTAAAACAGATACGGCTCATATAATCGTGGATGAGACTATATAGACAGACGCATCCAAACACAGATGGTTTGTGATCTGAATGTGTTTGAGTTCTGTGTGCATTCAACATAGTGACTCTCTGTGAATCTACCTGCTTCATGGCTTGTGATGGCATTTTCTATAGAACCTGTGTACAACTTCCTATGGCCAGCAGGTCCTTGTAGAAACACGTGGTGATGACAAAGGTGAGGCCATATCTGCAATTCTCACCCCCACTTTGAACCAGAAATTGAAGCCCAGGTGATGGGGTCAAATGGGGCCTGACGTCACAAAAAGGAGTTAGTTTTTTTACAAATTACCACCATTGAATGGGGTGCCCAAAGACAGGTATATAAATGGAATATCAACTTTATCTGCAGTGTTTTATTTCTATAAAGAAAATTTTAAAGCAAATTGTGATGGTTAATTTTATGTGTCAACTTGGCTGGGCCATTCTGCCCATATTTGTGGCCAAACATTATTTTTATTTATTTATTTTTTTGCACGGGTGGTTTCTGAAGGAGATTAATGTTTAAATTAGTGGACTTTGAGTAAAGCAGATGACTCTCCATTATGTGGGTGGGCTTCATCCAATCAGCCAAAGGCCTTAAAAGAACAAAGGCTGATCTTTCTGAGCAAGAAGGAATTCTGCCAGAAGACCACTTTCAGACTTGAACTGCAGCTCTTTGTCGCATCTCCATCCTGACTGCTGACCCCTTCTGACTTTTGGACTGGTCAAGCCACCATGATCACATGAGCCAGTTCAATAAACTAATTTTCTCCCTATATTGTTTCTGTTTCTCTGGAGAACCCTGGCTAATACACATCTAAGCAAGTTGTTAACATTTGTTGACTCTGGAATTATAGGCCTATGGATATTCATTATATTACCTTCTCTACTTTTGAAATTTTGCACGTGTTTTTAAATCACTACTCCAAAAAGGCTGGGGAAAAAAAGCTTTAAAAACTTCTAAAACGGTAGCATATAAACATTAAGCTTTATTCAGTTAAGCTCTCCAACAATAATTGGATGTCACTGATTTAAATAAATTCTTCACCTGTGCTTAGTCACTCAGTTGTGTCCGACTCTTTGCAACTCCATGGACTATAGCCTGCCAGGCTTCTTCCTCTGTCCATGGGGATTCTCCAGGCAAGAATACTGGAGTGGGTTGCCATGCCCTCCTCCAGGGGATCTTCCCATCCCAGGGATCAAATGCAGATCTTCCGCATTGCAGGCGGATTCTTTACCGTCTGAGCCACCTGGGAAGTCCAAATTCTTCACCAAATCAATTACATTATTTTGGACCATACTTGCTGTGCCTTCATCTGCTAAAGCCTTAGATGAGATGTAGAAAGGGGAATAAAGCTGGAGCATTCCATAGGAATTGAAGTAAAGATAAAGACAGGACTGTTGTGCCCTATGGGAGAGTCAACTGCGAGAGGACACTGCAAGCCAGAAAGCTTTTCTAGTGGCTTAGACAAGGAAAAGCGCTGGGCCTGGAGAGACCAGATGCCAGAATTTGAAGTCTGCTCCGCCACTGACTGCTGTAGCCATGGCCAAGCCTCTTGGCTCTGCTGCCCCCAGTCTCAGGTGTTGTCTAAAATGTGATGAGGCTGGTTAACATCATCCAGAGCACCTTTCACCCTAACATTCCATAACTCCATAAAGGCTAGCATTTATGGAAGATTGTGTTATCATGCTTCCAATTCAATAATTAGAAAAACGGTTGTTGATAAACATTTGTCCTACCTCAATTCCTTGACTGGAGTGGGGCTTAGATGCCTTTTTAAAAAGCAAAAGATTAAGCCTTTGCTTTAATCTATTCTTATTTTGTAATTCTCGGCTAGCCCTTTGAATTTCAGATGCACCAATTATAAAATGTGAGTCTCTTGGTTGTTGGGACAACTTTCTCTTAGACCCATTTTCCTTCCCCCTTATCATTCAGTGTGGCATAATAGGAATTTTTTTTTTTTTTTCCTTTTTTTGGCCATGCTGCTTGGCCTGTGAGATCTTGGTTTGGTAACCAGGGAATGAATCCATTCTCTTAGCAGTGAAAGTGTGATGTCTTAACCACTGGACCTCCAGAAAATTCCTGTAAAAGATTTTTAAAATATGAGGAACTTCCATTCCACAAGGCCAGAGGTCGGCAGACCCTGTGAAACCACCTTGGACGAGTAAATTTGCTTCTCTGTGTTTTCATGTTTCCTCCTCTATAAAACAAGCATTGAATGATTGGAGGGGTTTCTGCCAGCTGTCCAGTTCAGTGACTTACATGCACTGTGCCTGGTTGAAAGAGGACCATTTGCACAGACTCTGTTCAGCTTAAATTTGAATTCAGCCAATCACCCCTCTTTTCGGTCTATAGAGTTTTAATGAAACAAGAGTCTGGCTGGAAATACACAAAAAAGAGCTGCTAAAAAGGTGTCAGCCATCTCGTGCATTAGCTGTTTCATAGAAACCACCTTCTCCCAGAAATCTCAGCCCCCATTTTCCATAGGAATATCACAGCCTTTAAGAATATCTGCATACTTGCAGCAGGTCCCCACTCTGTACCCCACATCTATGGTACAGGTCTTTCAGACTGAGTGCTATTAAGAAATTCCCCTTTCATAATCTCTCACCAGCCAGAGTGATCCCAGTGCTTTTGTTCTCTCTGTGCTTCTGGAGGCGTGCTTGAGCATCCACTGGGCTGGTGTTCTCAGACATTCAGAAAAATAGATGCCTTTTTTTTTTAGGAGGTTGCTAGGAAACGGTGACTGAATGAAAATAGTTTGTTTTTTAAATACACCTACACATGCTGAAGGGAAAAAAGAAATCTTACATTTGGGACAGGAATATGATCCTGACCTGGAGTTCACGGATCTTTTTACCTAAGCAGGCTTTGGTTTCCCTTCTAAATGATTCATGTAAAGGTGAGAGCCTGCAAGCCTTCCACCTCCCCCAGGAGTTTTTGTATAGCTCAGTGGGAGACCCTGGAGTCAACTAACCAAGCAAGGATTTCTAGGGAGCCAGTGAACCTCTGACTCACCACACACACAGGCTGATTCTACTCAGTGACCACAGACATGGGGGCAGGGAAATCCTGAAGAAGCATCACCATTTCTCTCCTGCTAGGTGGTCTCCCTGCCCACATATCTATTCCTCACCTCGAACACTTTCTCCCTTGCTTAAAGCTTGCTGACAATCTGCCATTGCTCTTCAGTTCAGGTCAGTTCAGTCACTCAGTCGTGTCCGACTCTTTGCGACCCCATGAATCGCAGCACGCCAGGCCTCCCTGTCCATCACCATCTCCCGGAGTTCACTCAGACTCACATCCATTGAGTCCGTGATGCCATCCAGCCATCTCATCCTCTGTCGTCCCCTTCTCCTCCCGCTCCCAATCCCTCCCAGCATCAGAGTCTTTTCCAATGAGGCAACTCTTCGCATGAGCTGGCCAAAGTACTGGAGTTTCAGCTTCAGCATCATTCCTTCCAAAGAAATCCCAGGGCCGATCTCCTTCAGAATGGACTGGTTGGATCTCCTTGCAGTCCAAGGGACTCTCAAGAGTCTTCTGCAACACCACAGTTCAAAAGCATCAATTCTTCGGCACTCAACTTTCTTCACAGTCCAACTCTCACATCCATACGTGATCACTGGAAAAACCATAGCCTTGACTAGATGGACCTTATTTGGCAAGGTAATGTCTCTGCTTTTCAATATGCTATCTAGGTTGGTCATAACTTTCCTTCCAAGGAGTAAGCGTCTTTTAATTTCATGGCTGCAATCACCATCTGCAGTGATTTTGGAGCCCCCAAAAATAAAGTCTGACACTGTTTCCACTGTTTCCCCATCTATTTCCCATGATTCAAACTCCTAACCATGACCTGTGAGTGAGTGTCCTCATGACCTTGAACAGGTGCTGAGTTTGTCACTTTGGCCCATCTAGGTCTGGGTGTCTGTTAACATTACCACTTAACTCTCATTTCCTCTCCTCTTCGCCATTCAACTCTCTTACTTACCTGGAATTTCAGGTATTCTATGAATGACACTAACACTCTAGATTTGGATTTTTATAGATTAGTTGTTCGCTTCATATTGAATTTTTTTTCAATTTTTTTTGGAGTGTAGTTGATTTACAATGCTGTGTTAGTTTCAGGTGTACAGCAAAGTGAATCAGACACACATAAAAATATCTCTTTTAGATTCTTTCCCCACATAGGTCATTACAGAGTATTGAATAGCCTTCCCTGTGCTATACAGTATATCCTTATTAGTTATCTATTTTATATACAGTATTGTGTATACTCGATATTGAATTTATTTTTATATTGTACTCAGAACATTCCAGGTTTTGTGAGCTTGAAGTTTATACAAATTGGGGACCGTCTTGAAGACAAAGAATGCAAAAATATGAATACAAGATTGAACGTTTATTTAGAACTATTAATCACCCAAAGTTACACATTTTAAAGAACTAATACTGCAAACATTAGAAATAAAGAAAAAAATCTCAATATTAATATGATCTTTACTAACTCTTGACATACCTAAACTCTTTTTTTCTTACATACTCTTTGATTACCTCTTGATGTAACAAAGATATTTTTAATAATTATTTTCTGTAGAAAGTTTGGAAAGAAAATTGTCTTTCCTCTAGAGGGGCCATTTACAATTTATTTTAAATTATCAATAAAATTTCAGAATAAGCTTATTGACAATATTTGGGTATCATCTCTTTTATTAGGTTTTCCACAATTGCCTGGTCAAAAGATACTCCTTTCCCAGGGCAGTTCTTGGAAAACTTCAGCCTTGACCTCCCTAAGCTTCTTCATCCCTGCCCTCCCCCTCCCCTCAACCCCACCTCTGCATCC
This sequence comes from Oryx dammah, assembly GCF_014754425.2. Classification (NCBI taxonomy): domain Eukaryota; kingdom Metazoa; phylum Chordata; class Mammalia; order Artiodactyla; family Bovidae; genus Oryx; species Oryx dammah. Next base: position 39,320,351 of record NW_024070211.1, on the reverse strand, counting down.
ACCTCCATTCTCATCTCCACACGAGCTGAGGTTGCTGAAGCTGGTCCAACTCAACCAAGTACTCATTGACTCCAGTGCTCCCCTCCCCAGCTTTGGTCCTTGGAGACAGATAGAAGGTTCAGGTGCTTAACGATCCATCACGGGCTGCTTATTGCCAAGACCAGACATTGATGGAGGCGATGCTGGTAGTTTGCCCATCCTTCTGCAATGCCAGGACCACTCCCAGGACATGGAGAGTGACCTCTGGCTGGGGCCATGCACCTCCTCCTTGTATCCTCTGTGGAAGACACATTCAGCCTCGGAAGAACCCAGCAAAGTGACAGACCTTCCACCTTGACTGCTTTGGGAGAAAACCCACCTGTTCTTAAACTTCTTATTCTCAAGACATTAAAATCAGAACAAAACCACTCCTATACCTCAGTGAGGAAATTCTCTGTTCTCACAGCATATCCTTGAGGCAGGTGTAAAAATAATACCCATATTTTATACATAAGGAAACCAAGAGATGGAAAGGGGGATAATTTGCTGGGGAAAATCAATTTATCAAGTTTGACTTCCCAAGCACTACATCTTCACCAAACATTTAACGTCTTCTTTAAGCTTTCTAAAATTCTTGAAATAGTCATAATAGCTGTAAATGATACATTGACTTGATACTGTGGAAGTGAAATTATATTTTCACAGAATGTTGTTATGAATTTTTATCTTCATCAAAATTTATATTTAAATTGCTGAATAATAATGGATAATGGAATAATAACTATGTGATTTGGGGTAAGTTAACTTCCATACTTTATTTCTTCTTTAAAGTGCAGTGAGGGACTCTATAATTTCTATATATAAAATGTACATATATAAACATATATATATATTGATATGGGACATTAAAGGTCTTTCACAGATGGTGGTTATTAATACCATATAGTGTTTTGAATCTTGGACTTCCCTGGTGGCTTAGACGGTAAAGCACCTGTCTACAATGTGGGAGACCTGGGTTCGAGCCCTGGGTTGGGAAGATCCCCTGGAGAAGGAAATGGCAACCCACTCCAGTACTATTGCCTGGAAAATCCCATGGACAGAGGAGCCTGATAGGCTACAGTCTATGGGGTCGTAAAGAGTCGGATATGACTGAGCAACTTCACTTTCACGTTGAGTCTTAATTGTATCTATTCATCCTTTGCTCTTTAAAAGTACTCTTGGTGGGTTTATGTTAAATTTCATTATTTCAATGGTAAGTTCCATAAGCGTAAACATTGTGCTTTCTTTGTGCTTCTCAAGTAAGATGCATAATGCTTTGTGTTTGTCATGCATCACTAAATATTATCTGGCATGGGAAATTTTTAATGTTCTGAAGGTAATGAGAATTCTGAACACATTTACAGATAAAATCTCAGCTCTCATTTGTAGGAATGTTCTTGCCCTTTTTGATTGAACAATTAGGGGTCAGCAGGGGTTGACCCAATGGTAGTGTTTTTCACATTTGCATTTTGTAGGGGAGAAAAACCTTGTGTATGTGTAGACAGTGTATGATAAGCCAGGATATGTAAGCACAGCTCTCAAGTTTTACATGAAAAAAAAAAGTTTTAGTAATCCTCTCTGTGAACACAGACTAGACATTGAAGGGTAACAAAGCTATAACTGTGCTGGCTCTAGGATTTTGACAAGTCTAAGCATATCTGGGCAAGTCTGGAGAACCAGGGATTTGGGGGTTAGACCAAGATTCTCTTTGCATCGGTGGTTCTCAACATTGGCTATGCTTTAGAATAACCTGAGGTTCTTCTAAAATTCCCCAGATTATTTAACTCAGAATCTCTGAGAGTAGAATTCATGTATCCATATTCTTTACACATCTCCAGGGGTTCCAATATACAGATGAGATTCTGAAAGAGATAAGCCTTGAGATTTCTTTGGAAGGAATGATGCTAAAGCTGAAACTCCAGTACTTTGGCCACCTCATGCGAAGAGTTGACTCATTGGAAAAGACTTTGATGCTGGGAAGGATTGGGGGCAGGAGAAGAAGGGGACGACCAAGGATGAGATGGCTGGATGGCATCACTGACTCGATGGACGTGAATCTGAGTGAACTCTGGGAGTTGGTGATGGTATAGTCCATGGGGTCGCAAAGAGTCGGACACGACTGAGCGACTGAACTGAACTGAACTGACATGTGAAAGACCTGGGGAGATCCCAGGTAATAATCCATTGTTGCAGGTACACTAACCTTTAATTTGAGGCAAAGTTTACTTTCCAAAAAAAGCATGAGGAAGAGATGGACCACGTTTTCCCTTTGATATTTTCACCCTAGATATGATGCCCAGCACCATATCAGTCAAATTATTACTAATCTGAAGATGAAGCTACTATAGGGATATGTGAAAGTGAAAGTCGCTCAGTTGTGTCTGACTTTTTGCAACCCCAAGGTTGCAAAAGGTATACAGTCCATGGAATTCTCTGGGCCAGAATACTGGAGTGGGTAGCCTTTCCCACCTCCAGGGGATCTTCCCAACCCAGGGATTGAACCCAGGTCTCCCACATTATAAGATTCTTTACCAGTTGAGCCACAAGTGAAGCCCAAGAATACTGGAGTGGGTAGCCTATCCCTTCTCCAGCAGATTTTCCCTACCCAGGAATCGAACTGGGGTCTCCTGCATTGCAGGCAGATTCTTTACCAACTGAGCTATCAGGGAAAAGGGCAGAATTAAAAAACAAACAACCAAAAAAACCCTTTTAATGTGTGTTTTTATATTTTAAAGTTCTTATTTTTTAATAGTATTAAATTTTTTAAAATTTATTGTTTTCAACTGTCCTGGGTCTTTGTTGCTGCTCGAGGACTTTCTCTAGTTGTGGTAAGCTGGGGCTACTCTTTGTTGTTGTGTGCAGGCTTCTCACTGTGGTCACTTCTCTTGTTGCAGAGCACAGGCTCTGGAGTGTGCAGACTTCAGTAGTTGTGGTGCACAAGCTTAGTGTTGCTCAGACCAGGGATTGACCCCATGTCTCCTACACTGGCAGGTGGATTCTTAATTCTTAACCACTGGACCACCAGGGAAATCCCTGAGGTTCTTATTTTGAAGATAATTCTTATTTTCAAAGTCAGTTTTAGTTGGAGGTTAAGAGTAATTTTATCCAAAGACATCGTAAATCTAGCCTCAAACTCATGCCAGGATCCTCAGTAGAAAGGACTACAAGAGGAGAGTGAATAAAGGACTGTCTTGGTGGTCCAGTGGTTAAGAATCCACCTGCCAGTGTAGGGAACACGGGTCAATCCCTGGTCTGGGATGATGCCTGTGGAGCAACTAAGCACATGCACGGCAACTGGTGAGCCTGCATGCTGCAACTACTGACGCCCGCAGCACGGAGAGAGCCCATGCTCCGCAACAAGAGAAGCCACTGCAACGAGAAGCCCGTGCACCACAATGAAGAGTAGCCCCTGCTCATCACAACTAGAGAAAGCTCATGTGCATCATCAAAGACCCAGTGGAACCAAAAACAAAGCACTAAAAAATTTTTTAAAAAGAGTGAACAAAAATAAAAAGCATATTTCCCCTCTGATCACCATGGGACTTTGGAAGCACAAGTTTGCTGGAGCAATGGTATCACAGCTTCTGCCATGATGAGAGACAGTAGCATCAGCCACAGCAGCAAAACAGGAAGATATCCTTAATGTCAGATATTAACAATGTAAGCATTAGGCATCAATAACTTTGATGTAGATGTTTATAGGGAAGGAAAAAAAATTCCTCTATCCTCTTAAGTTATGCACTTGAATCCTGCAATCTAAACTGATGAAAGATTAACAGGAGAAAAGGCACATCAATTTTTCTTGGTGTTGATATTTTTATGTGCACAGTGATTCCCAGAAAAGAAGTGATTTGGCTTGGGAACTTTTTAAAAACCATTTTAACAAAGGGTAATAAATTATGGACAAAGAAAAGGGGTTTGGAGTTCTCAGGGATGATAAATTGTTGGAAAGTGATTTTAAAATATATGAGGGTAGATAAGGGAACATTTCATGCAAAGATGGGCTTGATAAAGGACAGAAATGGTATGGACCTAACAGAAGCAGAAGATATTAAGAAGAGGTGGCAAGAATATACGGAAGAACTGTACAAAAAAGATCTTCACGACCCAGATAATCATGATGATGTGATCACTAATCTAGAGCCAGACATCTTGGAGTGTGAAGTCAAGTGGGCCTTAGAAAGCATCACTATGAACAAAGCTAGAGGAGGTGATGGAATTCCAATTGAGCTGTTTCAAATCCTGAAAGATGATGCTGTGAAAGTGCTGCACTCAATATGCCAACAAATTTGGAAAACTCAGCAGTGGCCACAGGACTGGGAAAGGTCACTTTTCATTCCAATCCCAAAGAAAGGCAATGCCAAAGAATGCTCAAACTACCTCACAACTGCACTCATCTCTCATGCTAGTAAAGTAATGCTCAAAATTCTCCCAGCCAGGCTTCAGCAATACGTGAATCGTGAACTTCCTGATGTTCAAGCTGGTTTTAGAAAAGGCAGAGGAACCAGAGATCAAATTGCCAACATCCTCTGGATCATGGAAAAAGCAAGAGAGTTCCAGAAAAACATCTATTTCTGCTTTATTGACTATACCAAAGCCTTTGACCGTGTGGATCACAATAAACTGTGGAAAATTCTTCAAGAGATGGGAATACCAGACCACCTAACCTGCCTCTTCAGAAATCTGTATGCAGGTCAGGAAGCAACAGTTAGAACTGGACATGGAACAACAGACTGGTTCCAAATAGGAAAAGGAGTACGTCAAGGCTGTATATCGTCACCCTGCTTATTTAACTTCTATGCAGAGTACATCATGAGAAACGCTGGACTGGAAGGAACACAAGCTGGAATCAAGATTGCCTGGAGAAATATCAATAACCTCAAATATGCAGATGACACCACCCTTATGGCAGAAAGTGAAAAGGAGCTAAAAAGCCTTTTGATGAAAGTGAAAGAGGAGAGTGAAAAGTTGGCTTAAAGCTCAACATTCAGAAAACTAAGATCATGGCATCTGGTCCCATCACTTCATGGGAAATAGATGGAGAAACAGTGGAAACAGTGTCAGACTTTATTTTTTGGGCTCCAAAATCACTGCAGATGGTGATTGCAGCCATGAAATTAAAAGACGCTTACTCCTTGGAAGAAAAGTTATGACCAACCTAGACAGTATATTCAAAAGCAGACATTACTTTGCCGACTAAGGTCCGTCTAGTCAAGGTTATGGTTTTTCCAGTGGTCATGTATGGATGTGAGAGTTGGACTGTGGAGAAGGCTGAGTGCCGAAGAATTGATGCTTTTGAACTGTGGTGTTGGAGAAGACTCTTGAGAGTCCCTTGGACTGCAAGGAGATCCAACCAGTCCATTCTGAAGGAGATCAGCCCTGGGATTTCTTTGGAAGGAATGATGCTAAAGCTGAAATTCCAGTACTTTGGCCACCTCATGGGAAGAGTTGACTCATTGGAAAAGACTCTGATGCTGGGAGGGATTGGGGGCAGGAGGAGAAGGGGACGATAGAGGATGAGATGGCTGGATGGCATCACTGACTCGATGGACGCGAGTCTGAGTGAACTCCGGGAGTTGGTGATGGACAGGGAGGCCTGGCGTGCTGCGATTCCATGGGGTTGCAAAGAGTTGGACACGACTGAGCGACTCAACTGAACTGAACTGAACAGTTGTTTAGTAAGGTTTGTTTATGCAGATCCATCTTCGGCATCCTCTCCATCTTGAGTAATAACAGTTGTTCTCCTTCTCCTGTTATAAGAGGAGGATACCTTTCAGGAGAGACGGGGGGACATTGTCACATGAGAAATTTATGCCCCACTTTTAGACAACAGGGGGAGGGCAGAGAACTTTCTGTGTCTGAATTTTCTCAGCAGCCTTCAAGTCAAAGTAATCCGTATGCCAAGGGGTTGGAATGGGATATTCTGATCCCCTACACCTTGACAGGCACTATGAGAATAGCAGTGATATTCCCTTTGGTGGTACCAGCTGTCATCTTCCCTAGGGACAGAGTCACCATTTTAGGTTTAGACAGCAAAAAGAGACATTATTATAGGAAATGTAGCTGCACTTAACAGAAATGTGACTTGAGCTAACTTATACAAAAAGACAATTTATTGAAAGGTGGCTAAAAAAAATTCTCACAGAATCCAGTGGCAAAGACAGAGCTGGCTAGGTGAAGCTGGGTATGAAATTTTAATAAGGAAGTGTTTTCTCATCCATCCTTCCCACTCTTCTCTGGCTGTCTGCTTCATTCACTTCTCTCTGTGTGTGTATCCACACCTGCTTTCTCTTTCCCAACCCCCAAGGCCTCTGGCAGATTTCAAGTTTACAGGCTTCATCCAGCAACACAGAGAAATGTTGCTCTCTTTTTCACTCTCCTTGGCTCTATTCCAATTCCAAAAGCTCTCTGGAAGAAATTGCTTGGGGGGTTCACTTGGGTCTGCCACTGGCCCCATCAATTGCAACAAGGAGCAGGGTCTCCTGTTCTGAATACTGGGGCCCTCTGCCGCCATACAAGTGTAAAGGGGAAGGTCAACTCCTGGAAATTAATGCGCACCACTGAAGAAGGAATTCATAGGGCCTGGACTCCATCTTAGGCCTGTTCATGCTGATCATGCTCGGCCAGCTCTCCAATGAACACTGAACTCTGTGTTTAGTGCCTATGGAAACAACAACAGAAGGATAAGACCCTCTCTGGACAGGGGAACCTTGAAGATTGTATCCAGTTACTCATCGCCTAAGAGAAAACATACACTACTCACCCCTGCCTCCGGACAGGCCATAAATTTGTCTGTACCTATCAGAGGGTAACCTCGGGCTTATTGATTATTGGCCAATTGTTTAACTGTTTGAGCACATAACACGTGAATGATGGGGTTATTGGGATTGTATTTACCCTTCCTTTGTTTATGTAAGTCTGAAGGAATTTGGAGTGGTCAGTTCGGACATGTACACATGGGGTATAAAAGATTTTCACAAATGCTGGTCGGGGTCCTGGGCTAAGAGGAGACTCTGCCTTGGGCCCGCCGGTGTAATAAACTGCACCTCACTATCTGCATTGTCCTTCTGAGTGAGTTTGTTTCCCAGAACATGTGGCTACAACATTTGGTGCGATGGCCGGGAAACTCCTCAATTTGAGGAGACAGGTCTCATTTGAGGCCACCCCAAGCCTTTGTGGCTTGAATCTCCTAGAGGGAGGAAGGTGCCTCGCCCCTCTGGAAGAATTCAGCATTTCAATGCCCGGTTTCTTCGCTTTGGCAGGTAGTGAATGGCAGCAAGGGAACTGAGCGCTCAGGTGAGGAGGAGCCCACCCGTTAGGGAGGAAGAGGGGGCCTGATCACCCCCCTGGGAGGGACCAGAAGGGAGACGCATAGAAAACTGGTTTAGGTGGGCGACAGTGGCTGCTCGGCACTCCAGTCGATGGCCATGCCAGGGATAAAGAAAGGGAACTTGCGGTTTAAGAAAGACAGTCAGGAGGTGTGTCCACGCCGTTTTAGGAAATGTGCGGAGCGGTCGCCACAGGATTTTAGGAAGAGAATATTGAATTCCATGTGCTCGTATTCTGCCCTCCCCCAGGAGGTACCCATCTGCTGTGTGACCCATCACCTCCCTGCCAGTGGAAACAGGTAGACTGGCTTCTCAGGAAGGCCCTGGGACGTGGGCATCCAGAGGTAAGAAAATGGGAGGAAGCGGATCTAAGGCCACTGTATTGGAGAATATGATTAAAAATTTTAAGAAAAGATTCGATGGGGACTACGAGAGAAAAATGACACCTGGCCGGCTCCGCACCCTTTGTGAAGTCGAATGGCCTTCAATGGGAGTTGGCTGGCCACCAGAGGACTTAAATCTCATAAAGGCAGTCTATGCTATAGTTACGGGAAAGCCTGGACACCCCGATCAGTTCCCATACATAGACTCTTGGCTGGGAATAGCCCAAGACCCCCCCCACCCCATTGGGCCCGTTTTTACGCTCATGGCGGGGAAGGAAAAATCTTGATGGCCCAAAAAGTAACCAAGGATGAGAAGGAAATTTTACAGGACCCTGAAGGAGATGAACTTCCCCCACCGCTGTACTGGATGATGATCCAGCCAGCTAGTATCACCGCAGCCACCGGAGGCCCAACCGGAGGAACCAGCCCGAGACCAGTAAGCCTCCCGGACTCCTCAACGGTCCCGACAGCTCCACAGGTTGTAGGCTCCACCCTCAGCTGGAGGGACAATGAGCCCACCGGACTCCACCACCCTGGATGCTGCCATGACATTCCCTAAACTCTACCCTCCACTGCTGGTAAGTACTTCCGGACAAGGGGGAGGAACCACTGAAATTAAACAAAGGCTCTGCTCTGCCAAAGAGCCAGAAGAAAGAATACCCTTGTAGATGCCCCTCAGAGAAGTCCAGCACCCTCCAATGATAGGGGAAGACTGTAATTATCACCAAGCTCCTGTAGCCTATCACTGTCAGCCCTTTTCATCAACCGATATACTGAACTGGCAAAGACACACCCCCTCTTACTTGGTGGAAACCCAGGGCATGACTAGACTAATAGAGACTATTTTCCGCACCCATCAACCAACCTGGGATGATATAATGCAATTACTAGCATCTCTCTTCAGTACCGAAGAGAGATATAGGATCAACATTGAGGCGAGGAAATGGTTACAGGAGATGGTTCCTGAGGGCACTGCTAACCCAGAGAGGCGGATAGAGCAAGACTTCCCCACTGACAGACCTAATTAGGACTATAATACAGAGGAGGAAAAAATCCAATTAGACAGATACCGGATAGCGATTATACAAGGACTTAAAAGGGGAGCCCAGAGGCCAATGGACATGTCAAAACCGGCTGAAATAGTTCAGAAGGGGAACGAGTCACCTTCTGAATTTTACAAGAAACTTTGTGAGGCCTGCAGATTATATACACCCATAGATCCAGAAGCTACAGCCTCCCAGATTGTTATCAATTCGACATTTACCTCTCAAGCATGTCCTGACATAAAACGAAAGCTTCAAAAGACCGAGGGAGTTCTATCCATGTCTAGTTCTCAACTGATTGAAATAGCAGATAAGGTGTTCCGAACTAGGGACATGGAAATAGAAAAAAAATATGAAAAAAGGTATAAAGACGAGCAGAGGAGAACAGAGAGAGATTTTCAATGTTGGCTGCTGCCCTTGGAAAGTCTTCCACAGACTTTTCCACCACCAAAGGAAAGAAACCCTCCCTAGCTTCGAGGTCAGGACAGCCCTCCAACCGGTCCCAATGGAGGCCTCGGGCTCCATTACAGCCAAATCAATGCGACTGATGCCATGGGTTTGATCACTGAAAAAATGAGTGCCCAGAAAGAAGAAGGGAGAATAAACCCCTCCCGGTTGCAGAACTCACTAACACAGAGACTGAATAGGGATGCCGGGGCTCAAAGACACCAGGTCCCCAAGAGCCCATGGTAACTTTAAAAATCGGGGACCAAGACATTGACCTTATGATGGACACTGGAGCAAAACTGTCCGTGGTAACTAAGCCTGTGGCGCCACTGTCTAAAAGGACTGCCGCCATAACTGGGGTTTCAGGAGAAGAAATGGTTAAGTCATTTTGCCAGCTCAGAAAATGTCAGATGGGGGGGTCACCAAGTGATTCATGAGTTCCTCTATATCCCTGAGTGCCCAGTACCCCTGCCAGGGAGAAACTTATTCTCCAAGCTGGGAGCACAAATAACTTTCTCTCCTGAACAGAGGCCTACTTTTCAGGTGGGCACAACAACCTACTTAGTCTCCCTCTCTGTGCCTCCTCAAGACAAATGGAGGCTACATGAGCCCCCTGGAGATAGACAAGATAAGGCAACAGAGTTGGAGAAAAGGCTAACTCAGCTGTTCCCTGAGGTCTGGGCTGAAGATAATCCCCCTGGGCTAGACAGACACCACACCGCTATAATAATGGAACTCAAACCAGGAGCCACCCCGTGAGAAAGCGTTAATACCCAATACCCATAGAAACCCGGATCGAGATTCTGCCTCACATTAATAGGCTAAAGCAGACAGGCATCCTGGTGGAATGTCAATCAGCCTGAAGCACATCAATCTTACCGGTAAAGAAGGAAGGAGGACAAGACTATAGGCCTGTATAGGATCTCAGATTGGTCAATCAGGCCACTGTAACTCTGCACGCGACTGTGCCAAACCCCTATACCTTACTTAGCCTCCTCCTACCTAAGACAAGGATCTATACTTGCTTAGACCTCAAAGATGCCTTTTTCTGTATATGCCTAGCACCTGCGTCACAACCCATCTTTGCCTTTGAATGGGAGGACCCAATTGGAGACAATAAGCAGCAGCTTACTTGGACCGGTCTCCTGCAAGGGTTCAAAAATACCCCAACCATCTTTGGAGAAGCCTTGGCCTCAGACCTGAAAGCTTTCCAGCCTAAAAGGTATGGATGTTGGCTCCTGCAATATGTAGATGACCTATTGCTGGCCGCTGAGACTTGGGAAGAATGCTGGGAAGGGACCCAAGCGCTCCTCCAATTACTGGCAGAGGCGAGATACTGAGTGTCGAGGAAAAAAGCACAAATCTGCAAGGAGGAGGTAAGGTATTTGGGTTTGTCTTAAGAGAAGGCAAAAGGTTGCTAGACCAATCTAAAAAAGAAGTAATTCTGAGGCTCCCCATGCCTAAGACTCGGCGGCAAGTCAGAGAGTTCCTAGGGTCCACGGGATTCTGCAGGATTTGGATTCCAATATATCCTCAAATAGCCCAGCCCCTATTTGGGCTCCTGAGAGGGCCTGAAGAAAATCCAGTATGAGAAACAGGAGAAAGCCTTTGAAGAGCTAAGACTAGCAATCACCTCTGCCCCCGGGGGCCTTGGGACTGCCAGACCTCACCAAACCATTCACCTTATATGTGACCAATAAAAACAGCCGTGGGGGTTTTGACTCAAACCTTGGAAAAGTGGGACAAGCCAATAGTTTACATTTCAAAGAGACTTGATAACGTTGCCACCGGGTGGCCTAGCTGTTTGCGGGCAGTGGCCGTGGTTGCCTTACTGGTATGTGAAGCCGCAAAGCTGACTTCGGCCAGGATCTGATCGTAAAGGTCCCACGTGAAGTCAACACCCTCCTTCAAGGAGGGTGTCAAATGGCTGTCAAATTCCCGGATTATTCAATACCAGGGAGTGCTGTGTGAAAACCCCAACCTCCGTATCGAGCCTTGCCAGGGTTTAAACCTGGCAACGCTTCTCCCAACGGGAGAAGGTGGACCTACCCATGATTGTAAGGAAGTCTTAGAGGAGGTTGATGCTACCCGTCCGGACCTCCAAAACAGGCCAATTTCAAATCCCGACTGGAATCTGTATACTGATGACACCAGCCTGGTAAAGCTAGGACAGCAACTGTCAAGCTATGCTGTAGTCACGGAGAGGACTGTTACTGAGGCCGGCTCCTTACCACAGCACTGGTCAGCCCAACGAGCTGAGTTATGGGCCTTAGTCCGGATGCTGCAATTGTCAAAGGGTAAGAGTGAACATCTACACCGACTCCCGGTATGCTTTCCCTACACTCCACGTACATGGGGCGCTATATCAGGAGAGAGGCCTTCTAACGGCCAGTGGAAAGGACATTAAGAATAAGGAGGAGATCCTGACTCTGCTAGACGCTGTCTGGAGCCCCACGGAGGTAGCAGTCATGCACTGCCTTAGGCACCAGAAGGAGGACACTCCACAGGCTCGAGGAAATAGGCTGGCTGATGAGACCGCCAGATGGGCAGCCAAGGACAGAAAGGAATCCCAGGAAATCCCCATGAGGACATTTGTCCTAGCTGAACTACCCGAGCTGGCCCTAGACTCCTCGACATACACTGAGGCTCAAAACCAACTAGCTGAAGCGGAGAGAGCCACCAAAACAGAAAAAAGATGGTGAGAGCTACCAGGTGGTAAGCTACTAGTGCCCGAAGAGATGGCCTCCTCTCTGGTGAGCCAAGCTCACCATATGACTCACCTGCTGCTGCTGCTGTGTCGCTTCAGTTGTGTCCGATTCTGTGCGACCCCATAGATGGCAGCCCACCAGGCTCCCCTGTCCCTGGGATTCTCCAGACAAGAACACTGGAGTGGGTTGCCATTTCCTTCTCCAATGCATGAAAGTGAAAAGTGACAGTGAAGTTGCTCAGTCGTGTCCGACTCTTCGTGACCCCATGGTCTGCAGCCTACCAGGTTCCTCCATCATGGGATTTTCCAGGCAAGAGTACTGGAGTGGGGTGCCATTGTCTTCTCCGATGACTCACCTAGGAAATGACAAATTGGAGAAATTGATCCGAAGGTATTTTCTGGTTCCTTGCCTCTCCTTTCTATGTAAAAAAGAATCCCAAAATTGCAACGCCTGCTGTCAGATTAATGCTGCTCCAGGGTGCAGACCAAAACCCCCAGGTATCCAACTAAAAGGTACCGTTCCCTTTGAACATCTGAAAGTGGACTTCACTGAGATGAAACCATATCGCTATTTTTGTTACCTGTTGGTCTTGTTATGTACATTCTCCAGATGGGTGGAGGCCTTCCCCCCCAGAACTGAAGGAGCATCAGAAGTGACTCGGAGCCTGCTTAGGGAAATAGTTCCTTGATTTGGATTCCCCACCAGCATAGGATCAGATAACAGCCCAGCCTTCATATCAGATCTGATACAACAAGTAAGTAAAGCCATGAATATAAAATGGAAGTTACACACTGCCTACCGGCCTCAGAGCTCTGGAATGGTAGCTCTGAGACGCTTTCTAAATGGATTATAGAAACTGACTGTTCCTGGGTAGATTTACTTCCCGTGGCCTTGCTCAAACTCAGGATGACCCCACGGTCCCATGGCTATTCTCCCTATGAAATTGTATATGGGAGGCCTCCTCCCATAATAAGACAAGTAGCAACTGATATACTTCAGATAAGAGGAGACGGGATATCACAGCAGATGGAACAACTAGGTAAGGTAATTAATCAAGTAACTAGGTTTGTGCAAGAAAGAATACCGTTCCCCCTGGGGGAGCAAATGCATGAGTTTATTTCAGGGGACCAGGTATGGGTGAAAGACTGAAAGCATGACACACTAGGCCCCCAATGGAAAGGTCCATATACTGTTGTTTTAAGCACCCCTACTGCAGTTAAAGTTGCAGACATTGCCCCTTGGATCCATCACACCAGAGCGAAGAAGGCATACCACTCTGACCTGGAAGACGCCAAGTGGACCACCCAGAAGGACTCCACTGACCCACGGGAAACCAAGATCATTCTGAAGAGGAAGAAGAAAACGAGGTCTCAGACGAGCCCTCGCTAAGATAGAGCTGGGTAAACGACTCCAGCTACTCGGCCTCACCAACACAACTCTGAACCTGACCACTGTTCCTGCACAGGACAATGTCTTCATCTCATGGGAACATTCTTACATGACTTCCACGACTCCTCCAACTGTTGGGTATGTAGAGCTACGCCCCTGTCAGTAATGGATGGACTCCCGTGGTGACTATTGCCACTTCGTTATGGGGACTTTATACCACTGTGCTCCTTCTTGAAACAGCAGAAAGGACCTTTCCTTTCTCTCACCAATCATAACCTTTCTTTGCTCTCCTGGTGTAAGAAAAAGCCATCAGTGGGCCGGGAACATAGGGTTACATTTAACATGAACACTAGTCTTACAAGGACTTGTACCTCATATATGATAAATAAAAAGGAGAGGGACTCCCTTACAAAAGAGGGACAGGCCTCCCGGTACCTTGAACAATACTACCAGGTCTCGGATGAATATTCTTGGATAACTCCTGAGAAAAGACAGTTGATTACTCCCGCTACTATTTGCTGAGTACAAAGAGAACACAAAGTTGGATTTGGAGACCGCCCCCTAGACCCCCAAAATTAAAATATATGGGTTATTTGTCCCCTGAACAATGTAAACAAATCTTTGAAGTTACCTATCACCCCAATCGGTCTGTTCAGTGGCCCAGTTCCAATTAGAAATATAATCCCCAAAGCCACTGGGTAGCCCCCAACGGGACCCAGTGGCTCTGTGGGCTTAACTTATGGCCATGTTGGCTGGGGAGGGCGTTGCACACTAGAATTTGCTTTCGCCCGTGACAGTATTAAGCCTAGCCTACACCAACCTCCAGTAAACCTGCCCTATCTGCATGTAAGATAGACATGATCCATGTTCCAGTGATATGACTATTTTGCTGCCTTTTTTGTACCCTCTACAGGGACAATGGATATCATGGTTAAGGTAGAGGCCTTAACTAATTTCACTAAACAGGCCCTTTTAGACAGTACAAAAGCCATTCAAGCCTTGAATGAAGAACAAGTTCAGATGAGGAGGGCAGTAATTCAAAATAGGATGGCATTAGACATACTCACAGCAGCCCAGGGGGGGACTTGCACCATAATTAAAGTCAAATGTTGTGTATACATCCCTGATCTGTCTGAAAATGTATCTACTGCCTTGGAGGATATGTAAAATCAAGTGAAAGCCATGTCTGATGAAAATATTCCCTTTTGGACTTCAGTCCTGTCCTGGGTAAAGGGAGGCTGGTGAAAAACTACTGTTACTGTTGTCATAATCATTCTAATCATACTGCTTTGTGGACCCTGCTTCTTACAATGTCTTGTGAATTTTGTAACCCAGAGGTTGATAGCGTTCTCTCATGTGAGTGGCCGGAGGGCTTGGGTACAATATATCACAATAAATGATGCGCGTTATGGAAATTAGGAACATCAAGAGGGGGGAATGAAGAAGGAATTCAGAGGGCCTGGACTCCATCTTAGGCCTGTTCATGCTGATCATGCTCGGCCAGCTCTCCAATGGACGCTGAACTCTGTGTTTAGTGCCTACGGAAACAACAACAGAAGGATAAGACCCCCTCCGGACAGGGGAAACTTGAAGACTGTATCCAGGTTGAAAGAAAAGAAAGTGAAAGTGAAGTCGCTCAGTCGTGTCCAACTCTTTGCGACCCCATGGACTGTAGCCTACCAGAATCCATGGGATTCTCCAGGAAGAGTACTGGACTGGGTTGCAATTTCCTTCTCCAGGGGATCTTCCTGACCCAGGGATTGAACTGGGTCTCCTGCATTCCAGGCAGATGCTTTAACCTCTGAGCCACCAGGAAAACATACACTAATCACCCCTGCCTCCTGACAGGCCATAAATTTTTCTGTCCCTATCAGAGTGTAACCTCGGGCTTATTGATTCTTGTCCAATTGTTTAACTGTTTGAGCACATAACATGTGAATGATGGGATTATTGGGATTGTATTTACCCTTCCTTTGCTTCCCTGGTGGCTCAGAGGATAAAGTGTCTGCCTGCAATGCAGGAGACCTGGGTTCAATCTCTGGGTTGGGAAGATCCCATGGAAAAGGAAATGGCCACCCACTCCAGTACTCTTGCCTGGAGAATCCCATGGACAGAGGAGCCTGGCGGGCTACAGTCCACGGGGTAGCAAAGAGTAGGCCACGACTGAGTGACTTCACTTTGTTTATGTAAGTCTGAAGGAATTTGGAGTGGTGGGTTTGGACATGTACACATGGGGTATAAAAAATTTTCACAAATGCTGGTGGGGGTCCTTGGCTAAGAAGAGACTCTGCCTTGGGCCAGCCAGTGTAATAAACTGCACCTCACTATCTACATTGTCCTTCTGAGTGAGTTTGTTTCCCAGAACACGTGGCTACAACACCACCATACCAACTTCCAAGGAGCAGCTACAGCTACAGTGATTTTTAACCTAGAGACTGGACTCCCCTAGTGGCTCAGATGGTAAAGCATCTGCCTACAATGTGGTAGACACAGGATCAAACCCTGGGTTTGGAAGATCTCCTGGAGAAGGAAATGGCAACCCACTCCAGTATTCTGCCTGGAAAATCCCATGGACAGAGGAGCCTGATAGGCTATAGTCCATGGGGTTGCAAAGAGTCAGACATGACTGAGTGACTTCACACTCACACTGAATTTTCAGAACACACGTGAGGCTTCTACTCAGTTCAGTTCAGTTCAGTCACTCAGTTGTGTCCGACTCTTTGCGACCCCATGAATCACAGCACGCCAGGCCTCCCGGTCCATCACCAACTCCCTGAGTTCACTCAAACTCATGTCCATCAAGTCGGTGATGCCATCCAGACATCTCATCCTCTGTTATCCCCTTCTCCTCTTGCCCATGATCCCTCCCAGCAATAGGGTCTTTTCCAATGAGTCAATTCTTCCCATGAGGTGGCCAAAGTATTGGAGTTTCAGCTTTAGCATCAGTCCTTTCAATGAATACCCAGGACTGATCTCCTTTAGGATGGACAGGTTGGATCTCCCTGCAGTCCAAGGGACTCTCACGAGTCTTCTCCAACACCACAGTTCAAAAGCATCAATTCTTTGGCGCTCAGCCTTCTTCACAGTCCAACTCTCACATCCATACATGACCACCGGAAAAACTATAGCCTTGACTAGATGGACCTTTGTTGGTAAAGTAATGTCTCTGCTTTTCAATATGCTATCTAGATTGGTCATAACTTTTCTTCCAAGGAGTAAGCGTCTTTTAATTTCATGGCTGCAGTCACCCTCTGCAGTGATTTTGGAGCCCCCTCAAAAAAGTCTGAACTTTCCACTGTTTCCCCATCTATTTCCTATGAAGTGACGGGACCAGATGCCATGATCTTCTTTTTCTGAATGTTGAGCTTTAAGCCAAATTTTCACTCTCCTCTTTCACTTTCATCAAGAAGCTTTTTAGTTCCTCTTCACTTTCTGCCATAAGAGTGGTGTCATCTGCATATCTGAGGTTATTGATATTTCTCCCGGCAATCTTGATTCCAGCTTGTGTTTCTTCCAGCCCAGTGTTTCTCATGATGTACTCTGCATATAAGTTAAATAAGCAGAGTGACAATATACAGCCTTGACGTACTCCTTTTCCTATTTGGAACCAGTCTGTTGTTCCACGTCCAGTTCTAACTGTTGCTTCCTGACCTGCATACAGGTTTCTGAAGAGGCAGGTCAGGTGGTCTGGTATTCCCATCTCTTTCAGAATTGTCCACAGTTTATTGTGATCCACACAGTCAAAGGCTTTGGTGTAGTCAATAAAGCAGAAATAAATGTTTTTCTGGAACTCTCTTGCTTTTTCAGTGATCCAGTGGATGCAGGAAATTTGATCTCTGGTTCCTCTGCCTTTTCTAAAACCAACTTGAACATCTGGAAGTTCATGGTTCAAGTAATGCTGAAGCCTGGCTGGGAGAATTTTGAGCATTACTTTACTAGCGTGTGAGATGAGTGCAACTGTGAGGTAGTTTGAGCATTCTTGGCATTGCCTTTCTTTGGGATTGGAATGAAAACTGAACTTTTCCAGTCCTGTGGCCACTGTTGACCTTTTGAAATTTGCTGGCATATTGAATGCAGCACTTTCATGGCATCATCTTTCAGAATTTGAAACAGCTCAACTGGAATTCCATCACCTCCCCTAGCTTTGTTCATAGTTATGCTCTCTAAGGCCCACTTGACTTCACATTCCAGGATGTCTGGCTCTAGGTGAGTGATCACACCATCGTGATTATCTGGGTCATGAAGATCTTTTTTGTACAGTTCTTCTGTGTATTCTTGCCACCTCTTCTTAATATCTTCTGCTTCTGTTAGGTCCAGACCATTTCTGTCCTTTATTGAGCCCATCTTTGCATGAAGTATTCCCTTGGTATCTCTAAGTTTCTTGAAGAGATCTCTAGTCTTTCCCATTCTGTTGTTTTCCTCTATTTCTTTGCATGGATCACTGAGGAAGGCTTTCTTATCTCTCTTTGCTATTCTTTGGAACTCTGCATTCAGATGCTTATATCTTTCCTTTTCTCCTTTGCTTTTCGCTTCTCTTTTCACAGCTATTTGTAAGGCCTCTCCAGGCAGCTATTTTGCTTTTTTTGCATTTATTTTCCATGGGGATGGTCTTGATCCCTGTCTCCTGTACAATGTCATGAGCCTTCATCCATAATTCATCAGGCACTCTGTCTATCAGATCTAGGCTCTTAAATCTATTTCTCACTTCCAGTATATAATCATAAGGGATTTGATTTAGGTCATACCTGAATGGTCTAGTGGTTTTCCCTACTTTCTTCAATTTCAGTCTGAATTTGGCAATAAGGAGCTCATGATCTGAGCCACAGTCAGCTCCCTGTCTTGTTCTTGCTGACTGTATAGAACTTCTCCATCTTTGGCTGCAAAGAATATAATCAGTCTGATTTCGGTGTTGACCATCTGGTGATGTCCATGTGTAGAGTCTTCTCTTGTGTTGTTGGAAGAGAGTGTTTGCTATGACCAGTGCGTTCTCTTGGCAAAACTCTATTAGCCTTTACCCTGCTTCATTCTGTATTCTAAGGCCAAATTTGCCTGTTTCTCCAGGTGTTTCTTGACTTCCTACTTTTGCATTCCAGTCCCCTATAATGAAAAGGACATCTTTTTTGGGTGGTAGTTCTAAAAGGTCTTGTAGATCTTCATAGAACCGTTCAGCTTCAGCTTCTGCAGTGTTACTGATTGGGGCATAGGCTTGGATTACCATGATATTGAATGGTTTGCCTTGGAAACGAACAGAGATCATTCTGTCATGTTTGAGATTGCATCCAAGTACTGCATTTTGGACTCTTTTGTTGACTATGATGGCTACTCCATTTCTTCTAAGGGATTCCTGCCCACCGTTGTAGATTATAATGGCCATCTGAGTTAAATCCACCCATTCCAGTCTATTTTAGTTCCCTATTCCTAGAATGTCAATGTTCACTCTTGCCATCTCTTGTTTGACCACTTCCAATTTGCCTTGATTCATGGACCTAACATGCCAGGTTCCTATGCAATATTGCTCTTTACAGCATTGGACCTTGCTTCTATCACTAGTCACATCCACAACTGGGTGTTGTTTTTGCTTTGGCTCCATCCCTTCATTCTTTCTGGGGTTATTTCTCCACTGATCTCCAGTAGCATATTGGGCACCTATTGACCTGGGGAGTTCCCCTTTCAGTATCCTATCATTTTACCTTTTCATACTGTTCATGGGGTTTTCAATGCAAGAATGCTGAAGTGGTTTGCCATTCCCTTCTCCAGTGGACCACATTCTGTCAGACCTCTCCACCATGACCCTCCTGTCTTAGGTGGCCCCACAGGGCATGGCTTAGTTTCATTGAGTTAGACAAGGCTGTGGTCCATGTGATCAGATTGGCTAGTTTTCTGTGATTATGGTTTCAGTGTGTCTGCTCTCTGATGCCTCTTGCAACACCTACTGTCTTACTTTGGTTTCTCTTACCTTGGACGTGGGGTATCTCTTTATGGCTTCTCCAGAAAGCATAGCCGCTGCTCCTTACCTTGGATGAGGGGTATCTCCTCGTGGCCGGACCTCCTGACTTTGAAGATGGAGTAGCTCCTCTCGGCCCTCCTGTGCCCGGGCAGCCACTCTGACCTTGGGCTTGTGGTAGCTCCTCTTAGCCGCCACCCTGACCTCGGGCATGTGGTAACTCTTCTAGGCCACCGCCCAGAGAACATCATTCAGGACATTAATACCACTCCAGCAAATACCAATATGTGAAAGATGTTTACTCTAGGGAGGAGCTCTCAGAACAAAGAATGTGTGCTGAGGGCATGCTCTGAGATAAAGCCTCCAGAATTTCTGATTAGAAGAATCAATCTCACTGTCAAGAGCATACTGGTGGGTGTTAGGAAACAGGCTCACATTGAAATATCTTAATTAATGACGACTTTTTTCAAAGCTTATTCTTGAACACGGGAATCTCTTTTTATTTTTAAAGTAAAACTTCTTGGAAAAGAGAGCAGTGGTAACTTTTGAAGCATGATTTTTTTTTTTTTTTTAGTCCTTCTGATTGGATTACTGGATTAGTTTTTAAATTGTTGCTTTTACTGTTGTTTCAAGGAAGATATTTGCAAAGTCATCATTTAATGATAATTTATCTCCTTAGATTTGTTGAGAAATAAGAGGTCTGGATTAGTCCATCCTCTATTGTGCTTCCAAACCTTGGCTTGGAAAAAAGTTAAGGTGAAAAAAAAAAAAAGAAAAAAGTTAAGGTGGAAGTAGTAGCTGTTGTTTCTTCACTGTTTGCTTCTTAAAGGCAAAGCCTTCATCCTATCAGCTTTTGTGTCATTTGTGAGGACAATCACAGAGTAGAACAGATATCTGCAGGCAACACCTCAACACCTCTCAGACTGAGGCTGAGAACTATTTTCATCTTTAAAAGTCTTATAATAAGAGAAGCTATGGTTTTTGCCAAAATTGTTCTGGATTGGCAGCTGCATGGCACTGGAGCAACTATGAGGAGGTACCCCATGTCCAATAGCAAAGGAGAAGCCCCAGCAAAACAGTGCAGTTCAGTTCAGTTCAGTGGCTCAGTCGTGTCTGACTCTTTGCGACCCCATGAATCGCAGCACGCCAGGCCTCCCTGTCCATCACCATCTCTCGGAGTTCACTCAGACTCACATCCATCGAGTTAGTGATGCCATCCAGCCATCTCATCCTCGGTCGTCCCCTTCTCCTCCTGCCCCCAATCCCTCCCAGCATCAAAGTCTTTCCAATGAGTCAACTCTTCACATGAGGTGGCCAAAGTACTGGAGTTTTAGTAGGAGGGGCAAAATTGTGTTTAGAATCTAACCCCATAGCCTCCAGAGATGCTCAGAGGGCTCAAACAAACCTGTGCGAACCAGGATCCAGGGACCCCACAGAGACGGAGCCAGAACTGTGTCTGAGTGTCTGCTGAGGAGGTCCGGGTCAGCAGTGCCTGCTGCAGGGGCAGGGGCTCTGGGTGCAGCAGACCCGGGGGTGGCATCAGCCCTCTTGGAGGAGGTCGCCAGTAACCCACCATAGAGCCGCCAGAATGTATACCCGACTGGAGAAACAGACACTTGGAGGGCAAAAACGGAAACTTGTGCGCACCAGGACCCAGGAAAAAGGAGCAGTGACTCCACAAGAGACTGACCCAGAATTGCCTGTGAGTGTCCAGGAGACTCCGACAGAGGCCTGGGTCGGCGGTGGCCTGCTGCCAGGTCTGAGCGCAACAGTGCGTGCATGGGACCTTTTGAAAGAGGACAACATTATCTTCATTACCTCCACCATAGATTGGCCTCAGGTCAAATAACAGGGAGGGAACACAGCCCTGCCCATCAACAGAAAATTGGATTAAAGATTTACTGAGCATGGCCCTGCCCATCAGAACAAGACCCAGTTTCCCCCTCAGTCAGTCTCTCCCATCAGGAAGCTTCCAAAAGTCTCTTATCATTCTCTATCAGAGGGCTGCTGCTGCTGCTGCTGCTAAGTCACTTCAGTCGTGTCCAGCTCTATGTGACCCCATAGACGGAAGCCCACCAGGCTCCTCCATCCCTGGGATTCTCCAGGCAAGAATACTGGAGTGGGTTGCCATTTCCTTCTTCATTGCGTGAAAGTGAAGTCGTTGAGTTGTATCCAACTCTTAGCAACCCCACTGACTGCAGCCTACCAGGCTTCTCTGTCCATGGGATTTTCCAAGCAAGAGTACTGGAGTGGGGTGCCATCGCCTTCTCTGAGGCAGACAGACTGAAAACCACAATCACAGAAAACTAATGAGTCTGATCACATGGACCACAGCCTTGTCTAATTCAATGAAACTATGAGCCAAGCCATGTAGGGCCACCCAAGACAGACGGGTCATGGCGGAGAGTTTTGACAAAACATGGTCCACTGGAGAAGGGAATGGCAAACCACTTCAGCATTCTTGCCTTGAGAACCCCATGAACAGTATGAAAAGGCAAAATGATAGGACACTGAAAGATGAACTCCCCAGGTCAATAGGTGCCCAATATGCTACTGGAGATCAGTGGAGAAATAACTCCAGAAAGGATGAAGAGACAGAGCCAAAGCAAAAACAACACCCAGCTGTGGATGTGACTGGTGATAGAAGCAAGGTCCAATGCTGTAAAGAGCAATATTGCATAGGAACCTGGCATGTTAGGTCCATGAATCAAGGCAAATTGGAAGTGGTTAAACAGGAAATGGCAAGAGTGAATACTGACATTTTAGGAATCAGCGAACTAAAATGGACTGGAATGGGTGAATTTAATTCAGATGACCATTATATCTACTACCGTGGGCAAGAATCCGTGAGAATAAATGGAGTAGCCATCATAGTCAACAAAAGAGTCCAAAATGCAGTACTTGGATGCAATCTCAAAAATGACAGAAAGATCTCTGTTCATTTCCAAGGCAAACGATTCAATATCACGGTAATCCAAGTCTATGCCCTGACCAATAATACAGAAGAAGCGGAAGCTGAACAGTTCTGTGAAGACTTACAAGACCTTTTAGAACTAACACCCAACAAAGATGCCCTTTTCATTATAGGGGACCAGAATGCAAAAGTAGGAAGTCAACAAACACCTGGAGTAACAGGCAAATTTGGCCTTGGAGTACAGAATGAAGCAGGACAAAGGCTAATAGAGTTTTGTCAAGAGAATGCACTGGTCATAGCAAAAATCCTCTTCCCACAATAAAAGAGAAGACTCTACACATGGACATCACCAGATGGCCAACTAAAATCAGACTGATTATATTCTTTGCAGCCAAAGAGAGAAAATCTCAACACAATCAGCAAAAACAAGACCGGGAGCTGACTGGCTCAGACCATGAATTCCTTATTGCCAAATTCGAGGAAAGTAGGGAAAACCACTAGATCATTCAGGTATGATCTAAATCAAATGACTTATGATTATATAGTGGAAGTGACAAACAGATTCAAGGGATTAGATCTGATAGAGTGCTTGAAGACCTATGGGTGGAGGTTCATGACACTGTACAGGAGACAGGGATCAAGACCATCCCTAAGAAAAAGAAATGCAAAAAGGCAAAATTGTTCTCTGAAGAGGCCTTACAAATAGCTGTGAAAAGAAAAGAAATAAAAAGCAAAGGAGAAAAGGAACGATATAAGCATCTGAATGCAGAGTTCCAAAGAATAGCAAAGAGAGATAAGGAAGCCTTCCTCAGCCATCAGTGCAAAGAAATAGAGGAAAACAACAGAATGGGAAAGACTAGAGATCTCTTCAAGAAAATTAGAGATACCAAGGGAACATTTCATGCAAAGATGGGCTCGATAAAGGACAGAAATGGTAGGGAGCTAACAGAAGCAGAAGATATAAGAAGAGGTGGCAAGAATACACAGAAGAACTGTACAAAAAAGATCTTCACAACCCAGATAATCACGATGGTATGATCATTCACCTAGAGCCAGACATCCTGGAATGTGAAATCAAGTGGGCTTTAGGAAGCATCACTATGAACACAGCTAGTGGAGGTGATGAACTATTTCAAATCCTAAAAGATGATGCCGTGAAAGTGCTACACTCAATATGCCAGCAAATTTCAAAAAGTCAACAGTTGCCACAGGACTGGAAAAGGTCAGTTTTCACTCCAATCCCAAATAAAGGCAATGCCAAAGAATGCTCAAACTACTGCACAATTGCACTCATCTCACACGCCAATAAAGTAATGCTCAAAATTCTCCAAGCCAGGCTTCAACAATATGTGAACCATGAACTTCCAGATGCGCAAGCTGGATTTAGAAAAGACAGAGGAACCAGAGATCAAATTGCCAACATCTGCTGGATCATCAAAAAAGCGAGAGAGTTCCAGAAAAACATCTACTTCTGCTTTATTGACTAATGCCAAAGCCTTTGACTGTGTGGATCACAATAAACTGTGGAAAATTCTGAAAGAGATGGGAATAACAGATCACTTGACCTGCCTCCTGAGAAATCTGTATGCAGGTCAAGAAGCAACAGTTAGAATTGGACATGGAACAACAGACTGGTTCCAAATAGGAAAAGGAGTACATCAAGGCTGTATATTGTCACTCTGTTTATTTAACTTATAAGCAGAATACATCATGAGAAACGCTGGGGTGGAAGAAGCACAGCTGGAATCAAGATTGCTGGGAGAAATATCAATAACCTCTGATAT
Source organism: Oryx dammah (assembly GCF_014754425.2). Taxonomy (NCBI): domain Eukaryota; kingdom Metazoa; phylum Chordata; class Mammalia; order Artiodactyla; family Bovidae; genus Oryx; species Oryx dammah. The sequence continues at coordinate 39,296,393 of NW_024070211.1, read as the reverse complement.
ACAGATGACACCACCCTATGGCAGAAAGTGAAGAACTAAAGAGCCTCTTGATGAAAGTGAAAGAGGAGAGTGAAAAGTTGGCTTAAAGCTCAACATTCAGAAAACTAAGATCATGGCATCTGGTCCCATCACTTCATGGGAAATAGATGGGGAAACAGTGGAAACAGTGTCAGACTTTTTTGAGGGGGCTCCAAAATCACTGCAGATGGTGACTGCAGCCATGAAATTAAAAGATGCTTGCTGCTTGGAAGAAAAGTTATGACCAACCCAAACAGCATATTAAAAAGCAGAGACATTACTTTGCCAACAAAGGTCCATCTAGTCAAAGCTTCGGAGAAGGCAATGGCACCCCACTCCAGTACTCTTGCCTGGAAAATCCCATGGACGGAGGAGCCTGGTAGGCTGCAGTCCATGAGGTCGCTAAGAGTCGGACACAACTGAGCGACTTCACTTTCACTTTTCACTTTCATGCATTGGAGAAGGAAATGGCAATCCACTCCAGTATTCTTGCCTGGAAAAGCCCAGGGACAGAGGAGTCTAGTGGGCTGCCGTCTATGGGGTCGCAGAGTAGGACAGGACTGAAGAGACTTAGCAGTAGCAGTCAAAGCTTTAGTTTTTCCCATAGTCATGTATTGATGTGAGAGTTGGACTGTGAAGAAAGCTGAGCGCCGAGGAATTGATGCTTTCGAACTGTGGTGTTGGAGAAGACTCTTGAGAGTCCCTTGGACTGCAAGGAGATCCAACCAGTCCATCCTAAAAGAAATCAGTCCTGAATATTCATTGGAAGGACTGATGCTGAAGCTGAAACTCCAATACTTTGGGCACCTGATGTGAAGAAATGCCTCATTGGAAAAGATATCCTTATGCTGCGAAAGACTGAGGGCAGTAGAAGGGGACAACACAGGATGAGATGGTTGGATGGTATCACCAGCTTGATGGACATGTATTTGAGCAAGCTCCGGGTGTTGGTGATGACAAGAAAATCTGGCATGCTGCAGTCTATATGGTCACAAAAAGTCAGACATGACTGAGTAACTGAACTGAACTGAATAAGAGAAACAAAAAAAAAAGTCAAAGTAGGGTTCTAAAAAGTGTAGTGTATTTTAACTTTTAAAATTTAATACTGAAAATACCTAAATTATAGTGGACTCTAAATGTGCTGTTTACAAGCTAATATTAGGAAGATAAAAGATATGGCTCCATGATGACCTGGAAAGAAGATGCAAACGTTGAAATAAGATTTGAAGTTGACAGATAAAGATTTTTTGTTGTTGTTCCTTTCAACACTGGGGGTAGATACAATTGGAAATGATGTCATGAGTGGGATAAGGTCGTCAGGGTACTAAATAGACCCCGTGCCCTGATCCTCCATCCTCATCTCCCCTCTAAGATAGGCCCGGCTTATTAGGTATAGGAGCTATTAAGAGGCCTTAGAGTGGGGATTGTAATGTTAAAAATAGTATACCTTATGTGTGAACATGGGTACATTTGTCTCCAGTACAACCTGTAAAATGAGACTGGTTCTTTCCCTGTGTTACTATCTCCAAGTTAAAACTGGCTCTTTTCTCTGTACCAGCTGGTTGGGCTGCAGTAGCAGGCACACACCACAGCCCTGTGACCTGGCTGTGTTGACATCAGGGGATTGGAACTGAAATCATAGAACCCAAAGCTGTAAGAACTAGAAGGAATTTGGGGATATTTAGTAAAACCTTCTCTGGGTCAGGGAGATAAGAAATGTCCCTTAAACCATAGACAGAGCTGAGGCCAGAAGCCAGGTCTCCCAAATGAGTCCAAGTGACCTTGTTTTTACAAATAAACTTTTGAAATCTCAATGTGAAGCAGGGGCTCAAGGTTGTCCAAATCAGTTCTCCTTTATTCATCTCCCCTTCTTGCTGAAATAAATTGTGGCTAGCTTTGCCATTTGTCTTTGGGTATCTGACACCAGGATGAATTATGCGTTGCTGAAGAGAAGTGAAATGTCTTTGTTAGTCATGTGAAATCTTATTTCATTCTGTACCCTTAAATTCTCAAAAGCCTCGAGCAGGTGCATGTCAGCTCTACTCATGTAAGAATGAATCTCGACACTGTCACGTGGAATGAAAAGAAGAGCACATATGATCTGATCCACATATATAATGGTCAAAAACAGGGAAAACGAATCCAAGCTATCAGAAGTCAAGGTGCTGTGCTGTGCTCTTTGTGACCCCATGGGACTGTAGCCCACCAGGCTCCTCTGTCCATGGGATTCTCCAGGCAAGAATACTGGCTGCTGCTGCTGCTAAGTTGCTTCAGTCGTGTCCGACTCTGTGCGACCCCACAGACGGCAGCCCACCAGGCTCCGCCATCCCTGGGAGTCTCCAGGCAAGAACACTGGAGTGGGTTGCCATTTCCTTCTCCAGTGCATGAAAGTGAAAAGTGAAAGTGAAGCTGCTCAGTTTGTGTCTGACTCTTAGAGAACCCATGGACTGCAGCCTACCAGGCTGGAGTGGGTGGCTATTTCATCCTCGAAGGGATCTTCCCCACCCAGGGACTGGACCCATGTCTCCTGCATTGGTGGGTAGATTCTTTACCACGGAGACACCTGAGACACCCTAGAAGTCAGGGTGAAGTGAGGTGAAGTGAAGCGAAGTTCTCTCAGTCGTGTCCGACTGTTTGCGACCTGATGGACTAGCCCATGGAATTCTCCAGGCCAGAATACTGAAGTGGGTAGCCTTTCCCTTCTCCGAGGGATCTTCCCAACCTAGGGATTGAACCCAGGTCTCTCAGATTGCAGGCGAATTCTTTACCAACTGAGCTATCAGGGAAGCCCAGAAGTCAGCGTAGTGATTACCAAATCTTTGTGGCCAGGGGAAGAAGTGGGTGTTTTGGGGGTCTTGGTAATGTTCTCGGTCTTCATCTGAGGCTGCTGCAAGACTATGTTCAACTTATAAAGCATCACTGAGTTGCGTACTTACTTAGAGCATGTGCTCTTTTCTGCATACCTGCTATTGGGTTGGCCAAAAGGTTCATTCAAGTTTTTCCATAAGATGGTATGGAAAAACTCAAACAGATTTTTTGGCCAACTCAATATTTTTCAATAAAAAGTATCACAAAGAAAATAGGCATAATGATAGTACTGGATCCATCTTGAGTGTGCCTGGAATGAGCAGAAATTAGAAACATAGCAGTTTATAACTGTTCTTCTGTATCCCCATCTCAGCTGGACACATGAAGTGTGTCCTTGAACCTTACTGTTCAAGAATAAAATGATTCAGTGTTTACTTCTTTGTGACCTGTCAGAAAAAGTCCACTCCATAGTGCAGTTGCAGAGAGGCAATTTTCATTGCTCTTGGCTGCCTCCAAACGCTTTGATGTGTCGCTTGTGGGCATTCATCTCACCAGTTGTTCCCTGATGGTCTGCAACAGGAGAAGAGGGAAAAAGCCAGGAACAGTGGGTCATAAGTAGGATCTCTACAGTGAAACCCTCGTATGTCCACTCCACTGGAGTAGAGGGTACCTGGTTGGTGCATTGATGGCAACTATCAGAACATCTGCCCTGACTCTGTCTCTGATTTAAGCTCTTTTTCCTCTTTTAACAATTGATCATGAATCAGTCATCTTCCTGAAAAGCATCACTCACCTTGGATTATAACAGAAAATAATTATAACTTCTCTGACTTGATTGTTGCCCCAATGTCTTTGCTCATACACCCACTTTTTTTGTTTTTATAGAACTCCTTCTATACATTTTTGTGCATGTTGGAAGAATACATGCTCCACTATACTCATAGCCCCTCCATTAGAGAAATGACCTTGGCCTTCAAACCTACCTTTACCAAAATTCACTCCTTCCCTAGGGTAAAGGAATGAATTATCTGTCTAGTAAACTGGTAGTCCTTTCTGCCTTGCTTCTCCCCATGGTAGGGAGTGGGAGTGGGGTGGGGGGGAACCTGCAGTTGCAGAGTAGTGCTGAGGCTGGGTGGGAAGGTCGGCCTCATTGAGAGGGAAGCAGTAGCAAGGCTGCTTGGCCAGAAATCCAAGCATCCTTTAGCATCTGCTTTCTCCTTGCCTGATTTCTGTGTTTATCTGTCAATGGCTCCGAATTTAGGCAGGGAGGAAAAAGTAGATTTTATTTATTAACACCACCACCACCACCACCCTCCACCCCGCCAAATTTCAACTCTTTACAGTCAGGTAGAGAAGGGCTTCAGAGAAGGATCTCTGGGTTCAAATCCTGCTCTGGCCACTTACAGCTGTGTGACCTAAGTTGCTTAACCTCTCTATGCCTCACTCGTCTACCAGTAATAGGAGGATCTTAAGAGTATCTACCTCATGAAGCTGTTAAGAGAACTAAATGGATCATTCATGTGTACAACTTAGACAATTACCTGGTATGACAAGACTACTCATTACATGTTAGCTATTAATTATATTTTAATAAAAATAATGCTCCAGTATTCTTGCCTGGGGAAATTCCACGGACAGAGGAACCTGGCAAGCTACAGTCCCTGGCGCTGCAGAGCATCAGATGCAACTGAGCACACACTGGCCCACTACTGAGGGGAGCACTTCTTCCCTTCTGGGAACTCTACTCATAGGGTATCCTGGTGCTTATTACATGTTAGCCGTTAATTATATTTTAATCAAAATAATATCATCCTAGTTGGTAAATCTACCCCCACCACATAAAAGGATCAGAGCAATAAAATAAATGAGATTGACCTCAGTGTTCTCAAAAAATTTAGACCACCCCAATTTTGATAAACTAAACCATCTCACATTATATTACATATAAAAATTTGTATTATCAAAAATAAGATTTTTCACAATTCTCCCTGAGATAAAATTGCAATTTAGTATAGAATTTGCTGCATCCCAACAACGGATTTCCCCTCTCCATATATGCTGGTACTTCTTCCCTCCCCTTCACCATCACCCTTGAGAATCTCTGATCTGATTAACAGTTAGAGATGGAACCCTGGGAGCAGACTACACCTCCTTCACCAGGTCAAGGAATAGTTCCTTCATCTCAGAATCTTGGATCCCTTTTATTTTTTTTCTCACTCAGATCACTCAGTGGTTATCAGTTACTGCCATCTCGTCCTCCTGCTCAGAATCTGGTTTTAAATGTTGACTGTATGCAGGCCAGATAGAACATTTCAAAAAAAGAAGATTTCAGAAATGAAGTGAGACTTCTTAAGTGGGCTTGGTTCTTAATTGTAACCTGGATCTCTACGGGGCAGAGTGGTAAAGAATCTGCCTCCAGTGCAGTAGATGTGGGTTCGATCCCTGGGTCGCGAAGATCCCCTAGACATGCACAGAGGAGCCTGGTGGGCTACAGTCCATAGGGTCACAAAGAGTCAGACATGACTGAGCAACTGAGCACGCACAGGTTTCCTCAGCCCACATGGGGCTGGGGGCAGGGCTTATAATAGAGTTTAACAATAGTAAAAGGTATTAATACACCCATTCTGTACCACAGAGTCGAGGAAGTTTTCGTTTCCTGCAGACGCCTCCCTAGAAGCTCACAAAGTTCCAGGGGGTCCCCTGTGCTCTCTTGTCTTGTTTTTTCCTCCCACTTCTGTATTTGGCCTCATGCTCCCCTGTCACTGCTAGCATTCTCACTTTCACTCTCCCAATCTGGCGGCTTGAGACTCAGTCTACTCTTAGCTTCCCAAGACTGAACACCCGCCCCTTCCCACGGGCCAGCATCATCCTGCAGTCTCCTCTCTCGGGTGTGAAGAAACTCCACCCCACACATGCCCGGGGTTCAATCCTCTTTAGAGTTTACAATGTGTTGCTGTTGGAGGCTGTTGCTGACTCACAGAATCTGCTGCTTTTAATTTTGGTTGTTGGTTGGTGTTTTAAACAGCCTTTTCACTTTAAGCCTTTGCTATAAAAACTGAGTGTGAGGGCAATCTGAGCATTCCTGTGGTCATACGTGTGTACTCACAAATGACCTGTCTCCTCTTTTTGGATGGTTCTGCAGAATCCCTGAGCAAAACTTGGGTATTTTTACTTGGCCCACGGTGTAATTCTTTCTCTGAGTCTCCTCTGCCCCTGGAGCAATTAGGTGTCAGAATCCTAGAGAATGTATGCAGGAAATCCTAGGTATGAGGTACACAATTTAGATTTTAGGCTTTTTAGATAAGTAAATAAGATTTGAGGATAATATTCGAAGTGGTTAATTTAATTCTTTTTGCATTTCTTTCTAAACGTGATTAGTTAAAATGATACAAGTAATTCTCAAATGTTGTTGCTGTTTAGTTGGTAAGTCCTGTCTGACTCTTTTTTTGACCCCATGGACTATAGACTGCTAGGCTCCTCTGTCCATGGGATTCTCCACGCAAGAGAATCTACTGGAGCGGTTTGCTATTTCCTCCTCCAGTGGATCTTCCTGACCCAGGGATCGAAGCCAGGTCTCCAGCATTGCAGGTGGATTCTTTACCAGCTGAGCCACAGGGGAAGCCCAGGAAGCCCAAGCTGCTGCTGCTGCTAAGTCACTTCAGTCGTGTCCGACTCTGTGCGACCCTATAGACGGCAGCCCACCAGGCTCTGCCATCCCTGGGATTCTCCAGGCAAAAACACTGGAAATGGGTTGCCATTTCCTTCTCCAATGCATGAAAGTGAAAAATCAAAGTGAAGTTGCTCGACTCTTAGTGACCTCATGGACTGAAGCCCACCAGGCTCCTCCATCCATGGGATTCTCCAGGCAAGAGTACTACCCCATACACCTTGTCAAAAACTCAAATGGTTTAGAGGTATATGAGTCAAGTGTGGTAACCTCCCTCCCTCCATTTCCCCCAGTAAACATTTTTCTCTAGTTGTAACACTGTTGCATAACTCAAGACACAAACCATTTGTATACATCAGTTCAGTCAGTTCAGTCACTCGGTAGTGTCTGACTCTTTGCGACCCCATGAATCACAGCACGCTCAGCCTCCCTGTCCACCACCAACTCCCAGAATTCACTCAAACTCATGTCCATCAAGTCAGTGATGCCATCCAGCCATCTCATCCTCTGTCGTCCCCTTCTCCTTCTGCCCCCAACCCCTCCCAGCATCAGGGTCTTAGGTAAATACAGAAACACTTGTGGCATTTATTTTTCTTAATGTAATCAGATTATTGTGATATTTTGTGCAGTTCTCCCACCCCTCTAAAAGTATGTCTTAGAAAGCTCTCTTTGCTGGAATATATAAACATATCTCATTCTTTTTAACTGCTGTGTATATTCCATAGTAAGACTACACTGTCATACATTCAACTGCTCTCTATTGAGAAACATGGAGGATGTTTCTGACTGTTTGCTATAACAAGCAATCCCAAAGTGACATTTTTTCTAAAATATACATATATTTAACTTTGTGAATGAGCATGCACTTAAGATAGATATTTCATAGTGGAATTATTGAATTTAATTTTTTTTTGAATTTAAATATTGATAGAAGCTGTTAGACTGACTTCTCCATTTACTTTCCCCCAACAGTGAGTCGAGTTAAAGCCTATCAACTGAGTCTCCCAGTATGATTAGGGAATCACCAGGATTTTGCATTGGAGAAGGCAATGGCACCTCACTCCAGCACTCTTGCCTGGAAAATCCCATGGATGGAGGAGCCTGGTGGGCTGCAGTCCATGGGGTTGCTAAGAGTCAGACACGACTGAGCGACTTCCCTTTCACTTTTCGCTTTCATGCATTGGAGAAGGAAATGGCAACCCACTCCAGTGTTCTTGCCTGGAGAATCCCAGGGACGGGGGAGCCTGATGGGCTGCCATCTATGGGGTCACACAGAGTCAGACACGACTGAAGCGACTTAGCAGCAGCAGCAGCAGCAGGATTTTGCATAAGCAAACAAAGATTTTGGCAGATCCTCCAGAGTACAGTGAACCCCTTGGGTATTGAAAGCAATCCTTCATTTCCAGGGTTGCAGAGTCTGCTCCAGAAGATGATAGAGACCAGGCTTTGCACACTTGTGGTTTCTGACGTAGATATCTCCTTTCATGTCTGTGAGGCTTCCTTCATCATGCTACGTTTTATTAATAAAACTTTCAAGGCACATCTCATCGCCTCAGCAGCAGTTTGTGTTCTCAGTGTGGTTACAGCTGTCAGTAGGTCAGTTGTAATGATCCGGCCTAGATGGTGCAGAAACAACGCTTTCCCTTCTCCTTAGTAACTCAGGGGGGAGACACTGAAACCAATTTCTAACCCTAAAAATAATTCTCTTGGACTTTTCCAGATCTTCCACAGAAAGAGAGAACTGCTAAATTCTTAGCTTTTCTCCGGTGAATAGCTTCATTATTGTTCAGTGGAAGAACAATTGGAAGAACATTGACAGCTGGTGTTCTGTGCTGCGAGCCCCCCGCTAACCATCCTGTGCTCTCGGGCCCCTGCAAGGGCCCAAGCTCTCAGCTTTGCAGGACACTCCATCTCTCTTTTGAGTTGGGAATTAAAGTGCCATGTGCTCAGTTGTGCCTGACTCCCTGCAACCCCATGGACTGTAGCCCGCCAGGGTCTTCTGTCCATGGCATTTCCCAGGCAAGAATATTGGAGCGGGCTGCCATTTTCTTCTCCAGGGGATTTTCCTGACCCAGGGATCGAACCTATGTTTCTTGTGTTTCCTGCATTGGCAGGCAGATTCTTTACCACTGAGCCACCAGGAAGCCCAATTTGTGCTATACAGCAAAGTATGCTATACATAACACATATATATACATTCTGCTTCATATCCTTTTCCATTAGGGTTTATCACAGGATATTGACTATTGTTCCCTGTGCTATTCAGCAGGACCTTGTTGTTTATCCATCCTATCTAGTATAATAGCTTGCATTTGCTAACCCCAACTCCCAATCCATCTCTTCCCAACCCTTCGTCCCCTTAGCAACCACAAGTCTGTTCTGTATGTCTGTGAGTTTGTTTTGTAGATAGGTTCATTTCTGTCATATTTTAGATTCCATGTATAAGTGATATTATATGATATTTGTCTCTCTCTGACTTCACTTGGTAGGATAATCTCTAGGTCCGTCCATGTTGCTACAAATGAAAATTCTTTAGTCTTATGGCTCCTTATTACTAAAAATTATCTGTAGTGGGTGAAAAACGCTGTGGAAAATTAACACACGTTCTCCATATTACATGAAGTAGAGTGGTAATGGGGAGGGAGAAGATGGCTGTAAAAATATTTGGAGTTTAGATATTTTAGATTCAGAAGTAGAAAACAGGAAGCAGCAAATATAACAGTTAATATGATTAAGAAGAGGACATCATCTTGTTGAGTTCTTGCTAGTTGCAGTAATTGCTTATTGTTAATCCCCATGACAAATCTGTGAAGAAATGTCATTTCTTCATCCTAAGATGTGGAGACTGAGGCTCAAAGAAGCGAAACGATGTGCCCAGAATCTCATGATTAATAAGCAGTTGTGCAGGATTCAAATCTATATGTTTTGTTTCAAAATCTTTGCAGTTCTCATGATAGTGCAGTTTGCTCCAAATTTTAATTTCAAATAAGCAGTAAATAACTTTTTTATTATAAGTATGTCTTTCACAGGGGAATGCTTATACTGAAATTTAACTAGACAGTATATATTTTTATTTATTTACTAAATCTGGCACTATAAGACTCCCTAAGCAATTAGGACCAAGAGCAGGGGTAGAGGAGAGAAAAGGATAAAATCTCTCTTCCTCCTATCCATTGTTCCTTTTGTTATTTCTGTGCCCTCTTTATATCTCTTGCCCTGCTTCTCCCAAGATAGCATTACCCACATCTGGTGATATTCTCACCTACATCCTAGGTTTTGGTAATAATTTCTAGAGAGAATGTTTTCAATGACCTATGTCCTAAACCAATGGGCCAACTTTGGACACCAAAGTTAAAGATTGCCAATCTTGTTTCAGATAAAGCAAAGTCGATGTTCCTTAGTTTTAGTTGTCAGATTTTAGCTTGGTAGTTACAAAAATTATTCTAAAGAGAGGATATGCAAAGTCGTGGGGAGGCACCTATGTCCCATCCTAATTAGATTCAAAATTTGTTCTATGGGAGCTGTAAATCAGCCAAAACTTGCTACCTCATAACAAGCATTGTTTGATTCTTGGCAGGATTTCAAAGATACCATCCTATTCTTTTTTTTTTTTTTTTTAATTTTTTTCATCCTATTCTTGAGGATAAGTTAAAGGCACTAACAGACAGAGAAATATATTTGGTGCTTTTACAAAGTTTGAGGACATCTATGCACACACAGCTGTACACCACCAGCACAACGCCAAGGCTGGGACATTTTTAAATGGCGGCTCTGGATGCATAGAAATGGTGATGCCATAGCCTCATGCAGTCAGGCCAGGAATGTAATATATGTGTCAAACACAGTTGTTATTGAAGCTGTTCCTGTTTGGTGTTCACCTCAGCATGAAAGAAACCTTTGTGATTGCCTGGCTTCCGGCTGCTTTATCCTGATAGCAGCTGAGGTCCAGGAGGGCCCAGGGACTCTGTGTCTACTCACGGTACCTTGGGGGTGACTGGGAGCATTGCTCTAGTCTTGTCTTGCTCCGTGGAGTGGAAGGCTGGGTGGCCAACACCTCTGCCAGTTCTGAGCATGTTCCTCAGCATGCGATTTGGTAAAGTAATGAACTAAATAATTTTCTAGACACAGACTCTAGTTTTTGAGTCATAATAGTTGCTTCAATCCATCTTTCTATTTAAGAAGTACTACCCCAGTCTATTTATGCTTCCTCAAGTTGTATCAGAATTCAGGATACAGTCTAAAGGCATGTTCTCTGTTGAGAAATGCTCTGAAAGTGGGGTTCTATAATGGTCATCATTCAGAAAGATGACAAATACTGTACTATAAACTCTTTATCTCAGAATCTGGAATAAATGAACCCCCTATTGTAATCAGTATAACATAGTATTTAATAGTATACAAATGTTAATCTGGGGAGAAATTAAAAAAAAATTAGTGAAAGGATTTTTTTTCTCTAACTGTCCTTTTCACTTCCAATCCCTTACTTTCTCTGATTTTTTGATTAAATCCAACTTTTTTGCTACCATATTTGAACAGAGCTTAGTCTCATTCCTGCCAAAGTTCTAACTTAAAGTGAAAAGCTGGCAGCTTCTGTAGATTGTTCTTATTTTTTAATTGTAGGTATTGACACGACTGAGCGACTGAACTGAACTGAACTGAACTGAATTGCCTCATTGAATTTTGGATTTTTTTTTTTTAATTTTGGATTTTAATTTTGTTTCTTTTCAGCTGTGCTGGGTCTTCGTTGCTGCACAAGGGCTTTCTCTAGTTGTGGCGAGCACGTGCTAATCTTTAGTTGCAGCATGAAGTCTTCTTGTGGTGGCTTCTCTCGTGGTGGAGCATGGGCAGTAGGGCGTGTGTGCTTTCAGTGGTTGCAGCTTGCGGACTCAGTAGTTGCAACTCTCAGGCTCTAGGGCACAGGCTCAATAGCTGTGGCTCATGGGCTTAGTTGCTCCGGGGCATGTGGGATCTTCCTGGACCAGGGATCAAACCTGTGTCTTTTGCATTGGCAGGCAGATCTTTACCACTGGGCCACCAGTGAAGCCCTGTAGATTGTTTTTAAGAGTACTTTTTAAAGTTTAATTTTTTTAGCACACAGTTGATTTACAATCTTGTGTTAGTTTCAGGTCTACAGCAAAGTGATTCAATTATACACATACATATATTCATTCTTTCCAGATTTTTTTCCCATATAGGTTATTACAGATTATTGACTAGAGTTCCCAGTGCTATGCAGAAGGTCTTTGTTGATTATTTATTTTATATATAGTAATGTATATATGTTAATCTCAAACTCTTAATATATTTCTCTCTCTCCTTCCCCTTTGGTAACCATAACTTGTTTTTTGAAGTCTGTGAGTCTGTTTCTGTTTTGTAAATATGTTCATTTGCATCATTTGTTTAGATTCCATATGTAAATGATAATTATATGACATCCCAATTTTGCCAGCCTTTCTTAACCATCTCCAAATTTTTAAAATTAATATAACAAATGCTGTATATTTAAACTATGCTTATAGGACTATTCAATTAAATTTGTAATATTTCATCCCAATTGTTGTGGCAAGAATGCACATGTAGTTGCTCTAAAAATAGATTTAGAGTCAATCCCATTTTTGTCACTTACCATCTGTGGCAGGTTATATTTTCCCAGATGACCACAGCATGCTCTTATAAGGGGCTATTGACTCCAGTCAAGGTGGGAGGCGGGGCATATTTCGCCCCTTGAACCTGGATAGGTCTCTAATTATCATAGAAGTAAAATTATATGACTCCCAGACTAGGTCTTAAAAGGTATATGTGAACAGCAATAAAAGGAACTAACTATTGATGCCTGCACAATTGGATGGATCTAAAGGGCATTATGTGTAGTGAAAAAAGTAAGTCTTAAAAGAGTACACACTATACAATTCCATTTATGTAACATTCTTGAAATGATCAAACTATCAAGTTGAAAAGTAGGTGAGCTGTTGTTAAAGGACAAGTAAGTGGATGTGACTATAAAAAAATAGCACAAGTTGTTCTCGATGGACCAGTTCAGTGTGTTGATTGTGCTGGCAATTGTATGAATCTTAACATGGAATCAAATTATACAGAAGGTACGTCTGTGTGCACACACATGCACACATGAGTACACGTAACAACTGGTGAAATGTATTAAACTCATAGTCTAGTTAATTGTGTTTTTAATTTCCTGGTGATGATATTGGTCTACAGTTATAAAAGACCACTATGGGGAAGCTGAGAGATGGGTTCGTGAAACTTTACTGCTATATTTGCAACTTCCTGTTAGTCTATAACTCAATATAAAAAAAAAAATTTTTTTTTAAAGGCAGTACAGCTTTTATTTGTCTTCTCAGGATGTATGTCTTTGGAGCCCAGCTGCAATGACATGGGAACGTCTAGGCCACATGAAGAGGTCATCTGTGGGGTTCTGCATGACAGCCCCATATGGGATCCTGTTGACAGACACATGAGTGGAGAAACAGCCACACCTGTCATCTGACTGTAACCACATGGGAGACCCCAGGTGAGAATCGCTAAGAACTGCCCAGCTGAGCCCAGTCAACTTCTAGCGAAGTAACAGTAAAGTAATATTATTGTTTTAAGCCACTAAGTTTTGAAATAATTCATTAGGCAAACAAAGATGACCAGAACACTATCAATGTGATCCGTGTACCTCTGTGCTCCAGGTTTTTGATTTATTTATGAAAAAATAATAGTGCCTGCATCAGTTTATTGCAAGCATGAAACAAGTGATCAAATAAAGCAGCTAGGGCAGTGCCCATATGAGATAGATGTTAGCTCCTGTTATTATCACTGTGTATCCAAATTATAGTAAAAGAACAATTAAGATGAAACAGCCCATTTAGCTCTGGGTCCTTTCCAAAGTGACACTAAATGACATCCCCTCTTGTCCCTAGAGATTGAGAGCGAGCCTCAAGAACTTGGCGATAGAGTGGCTTCTATCTTGAGCACATCCTTAAATGACCTCTACCCTCTGGTTTCCCTGTGGAGTAAATGTACATTCTAAAAATAAATGCTGGTTCTGTTAAGTTACCCCCTCTCCCTTAACCCCAGAGGGAGTAACTTTTTTCTTCTATATGGGTTAAAAGTATTGCTGGATGCTAATTTACTTCTTGGAACATTCTTTTATGGAAAATGTCTGTTGCTTAAACAACATTTGAGCTAGTTGGAAGCCCATTTTGTAATACCCAGCGTTATAAAAGGCCTTCTCCCTTTCCCCAGTTCAACCACAGAGTGTGCTAAGTCAAAGTATCTTTAAAGCCCCCTTTTCAATTCACAATTTTAAAAAATTACAATTTTTATATTATAAAAATTACATATATTATATATATATATACATATACATATAAAATGGGCTTCCCTTGTGGCTCAGCTGGTAAAGAATCCGCCTGCAATATGGGAGACCTGGGTTCGATCCCTGGGTTGGGAAGATCCCCTGGAGAAGGGACCGGCTACCCACTCCAGTATTCTGGCCTGGAGAATGCCATGGACTGGATAGACCATGGGATCGCAAAGAGTCGGACACGACTGAGTGATTTTCACTCACTTCACTATACATATAAAATAGGAAAAAACTCTATTCCTATCTCCTGACCACATGGTTATTGTCTTCATGGGTCGGGGCAGCAGACCACTTTAAAAGGAAGAACTGGCATAAAGGGAAGCCAACTTGATTAGGAAGAGTGTGGGGCCCTGAGGCCACCCCCAGGGAGTCTGAATTTCCTTCAAGGGTTAGTGCCAGCTTGGAAACCAAGGAGGGGTCATTTCACCCCGAAGTGCTGACTGCAGCTGCCTGGCAGGGCAGGGTTGTGCTGAGGCAGTAGAGGTCCTCAGGCAACATCTGGAAAAATACTTAGGACTTCAGACTTTGGAAAATGCCAAATCAGTAACCCTTAGGTTTTAGTCCTTGCCGGTGATCTGTGTGGGTTTTTTTGCATGTTGCCCTGGAATCAGGATCCACTATGATGATCCAGTCAACCTTGTCAATAACATTTAAACCCTAGAAATAAAGAAGAAAATGAGGAAAACAAAACTGATGTGTGGGACTGGAAGAGGGAGGGCGTTGCTGGGGAAAGCAGAGGGGGTACACACACACACACACACACACAGAGGAGAGTGCTGGGGAAAACAGAGGGCTAAACACACATACAGAGATGATGGAACAGTTTCTACATCATCAATTTGTTTATCTGATTTATCACAACACACATTAAAATATAGCCTGAGCTACATTTCCCTTGGAGAAGGCAATGGCACCCCACTCCAGTACTCTTGCCTGGAAAACCCCAAGGATGGAGGATCCTGGCAGGCTACAGTTCATGGGGTCCTTACGAGTTGGATACAACTGAGCGACTTCACTTTCACTTTTCACTTTCATGCATTGGAGAAGGCAATGGCAACCCACTCCAGTGTTCTTGCCTGGAGAATCCCAGGGACAGGGGAGCCTGGTGGACTGCCATCTATGGGGTCTCACAGAGTTGGACACGACTGAAACGACCTACCAGCAACCAGCAACATTTTCCTACTGCAGTTGTAACAGGGTCATGGTAGCATATTTCCTGACATATCTGTGATTAATGGCCTAATTAATCTAATATTATAAACCAACGATATACTTCAATTTAAAAAAAGGACTTTACTGTTTATTTGATCCCTTTTATTTTGTTCCCTTACTGATAATGATTTTACTGCCTTTGTTCAAGGTGATTCTTAATCATTGATAGCAAGGTATTTCAGTTCAGAAGGTAGGAATGTGATGTCTCATACAAATGAGTAAAATATTTATTTAAATGTTTAAGACCTTAGGAGGCCTTTTAGAGTATAATTGTCAGCAGTTGTCAGTGATAGTTTTTCATTCACCTGGATCCCCTTCTTTAACATGAAACTGCATGCCTATCCCTTTCTACCTGAATTAGCTTTTCTCTGACTTCCTTTGACACTGACCTCCCCTGTCTGTCCCTTCTTTTTCATTCTCCCTGCTTCCTAAATGTGGTGATCATTGACCACCTATTGTTCTTATTTTGCTTTTGCTATTTTTTCTTAGAGTGTGTCTATTTTTAAGACTTCAACTACTATGCATATCTCTAGCCCTGTCTTCAATCCTTCATCTTTAGATGCTGCTAGGAATTCTCCAGCCAGGTGTTCTGCCTATCTCAAATTCACTGTGTCTATAACTGAACTCATCTTTAGCTTGGAACCAGCTAAATCTTCTTGGGACTTCCCCATTTTTGACAGCGGTCTGTTAGTGATTCACTCACCTAGACTCCAGAAGAAGGATCTTTAAAATGCATTTTCTTCTGTTCATTTTGAAAGTGAAATCTCTGCTGAGTGGATGATGAGGAAATTAATCATTCCAAAGATGTGTGAAACAGCTTTTACCAATATTAATTGAATATTACTGAATATTACTGAATATTTTGTCAGTTAACTCTAAAAAGCAAGTTGCTTAAGATATTAAATGAAATAGATGGTACAGAGCTCTATACAATGCTTACTTGTATTTTTTCCTAACATGTTTACCATAGACATGAAACAGTGTGATAGATATAAATACATACAGAGTTAATATTTCTGGCTTCTGTTGTGGCTTAGCTGGTAAAGAATCCGCCTGCAATGCAGGAGACCTGGGTTTGATCCCTGCTTTGGGAAAATCCCCTGGAGAAGGGAAAGGCTACCCACTCCAGTATTCTGGCCTGGAGAATTCCATGAACTGTATAGACCATGGGGTCACAAAGAGTTGGACACATCTGAGTGACTTTCACTTGAACCCAGTGAAAGAAAACACATGGGATTAGCTACATAAAAGATAAACTATGGGCTTGATTCCTATTATGCTATTTACAGGCAAAATAGTTAGTGACCTGCTATTTCTCAAGGGTGACTGACACGTTATGGAATTAAAATAACCATCTGCAAACTATTTCAAGTGGAAAAGCTTATGTCTCCTTGACTCCAAGAAGATATCACAGGATGCCTTGTTTCTTATGGGAGCAATGAAAGCATTCCACACATGGTTGAGAATCCAAAAATGGTTTAATGCCCATGTACAATGTGGATTGATAAGGTCTGAATATCCTTCTATATACAAAATCAGTAATGAGTCCATTGCTGGAGACTTTGAGAAAAGTATGAGCTTAAGCCACTTCCTAAAAGAGAACTAGATGAGAAATAAATGTATGAGTAGGAAAATCCCATCCTCTGATGATTAAGATACATCAGCTGGGAGTCTGTGAAATAGTCACATCAGGCCTGATGCTTTTCCAGGAATTGTCTGAAGAAATAGGACTTGTATCACTGAACCAGGTAAGTTAGTCACAACTTTGCCAAAGGGCAAGGATTAAAGCATTTATACAGATAAAGATGTTGCTTATCTTACCATAGCATTAGGACATTTGAAGAATGTACTCAAGGAAATAAACACAAGTTAACTCCAAATAAATTCTGAAAGTCACTCCCATTATAGCTGTAAGGAAACTCACTAAAACACTGTAACAAACCCAATGACTCAAAATCCAATCTAAGACTTCCCTGGTGGTCCAGTGGATAAGAATTCACCTGCCAATGCAGGGGATATGGGTTCTATCCCCACTCTGGGAAGATCTTGCATGCTGCCAGGCAGCTAAGCCCTGTGCACTGCAACTACTGAAGCTTGCTCCCTCTAGAGCTTGCAAGTCACAAGAGAAGCCACAGCATGAGAAGCCCACACTGCAACTAGAGAAAGCTTGCTTGCAGCAATGAAGACCCAGTGCAGAAAAAAAAAAAAAACACAAAAACACCAAAACCAAAAACCCAACCTGCCAGGTACATTCAGGTATCTGGTATAACCTGAACTGTAAGAGAAGTATCCTAATCTAGAGGTTGTGGGTCTTATGAGACACTGATATCAAAGAGAGTGACAGTATTAGAGAATATATTTCATCTATTTGTTGAATGAATTGTGTTCAAAAATATAAGAAAACAGAAAAAAAAAAAAAAACCCCGCATATAAATAAGTTGATACAGATGGAAAAAAAAAAAAGAATTAAAATTTTGGCTGAGGTCCAAGTTGTAGGTTTCATGGACTAGTACAAGACTGTGGTAATTAATTTGCAGCAAGCAAGTCACCAACAGGTAGCCTCTCAAACAATAAAAATAGAAACATGAAAAGTAAACTCATTAAGTAATTCTAGTAAATGGAGTATCTGTATCGAGAAAATCTGGAAACTTTTAAATAGGTGAGAGTAGCTCCATAATATTAGAATCAAAGTTTTCAGGTTCTATCACATAAATACTTTGGAATTTACATAGGAAATTCATAATATCTAAATCTCACAAGAAGTGCCTTGCTTCCTACTTTCTATTCCAAGAAAGAGAGAAGACAAGCAATTACCACCTTAACCAAATAAGCAAAGCTAACTTCACCAATTTGGGGATAAACCAGTATCATACTCCCTTTTCCCCTTTTTCCATTACCATACCCTGAGGAAACTATCCCTTCAATGGTATTTCTGCCTAAAATGCAAAACTTGAATCTAATTGCAAGGAGATATCATTCTTTCTGTTTAGTTGCTGAGTCCTGTCTGCCTCCTTTCTGACCATGGAATGTAGCCCACCACACTCCTCTGTCCATGGGATTTCCCAGGCAAGAACACTAGAGTGGGTTGCCGTTTTCTTCTCCAGGTGATCTTTCCAAGTATCAAACTTGTATTTCTTACAGTTCCTTCATTGGCAGGTGGGTTCTTTACCACTGATAAATCTGGGAAGCCCAGGGAAATATTAGACAAACTCAAATGGAAGGACTATCTATGAAATACAATACTCTTAAAAAAACTGCCAAGTTATAGGAAAAAAAGAAAGGTTTAGGAACGGTTTCAGACAAAAGGAGACAAGAGATGAGACAGCAAACTACAACGAGTGATCCTGGATTGAATTCTGGAAAAAAAAACTGTAAAGATAACTGGAGCATTTGTTGAAATTTAAATAAGGATCCAGTTCAGTAGCTCAGTCGTGTCCAACACTTTGCAACCCCATGAATCGCAGCACGCCAGGTCTCCCTGTCCATCACCAACTCCCGGAGTTCTCTCAGCCTCACGGCCATTGAGTCCGGGATGCCATCCAGCTATCTCATCCTCGGTCATCCCCGTCTCCTCCTGCCCCCAATCCCTCCCAGTAATGTCCTTGTTCTTCTTAGGAAATACACACTGGATTACTTAAGGATAGAGGGGCACAAATCTTCATATTACATTGAAATGGTTCAGAAAGAAGTGTGTGTGTTATGTATGGAGAAAGAATGAAACAAAAAATAGTACAAAAGTAAGAATTTGGTGACAATATACAGCCTTGACGTCCTCCTTTTCCTATTTGAAAACTGTCTGTTGTTCCATGTCCAGTTCTAACTGTTGCTTCCTGACCTGCATACAGATTTCTCAAGAGGCAGGTCAGGTGGTCTGGCATTCCCATCTCTTTCAGAATTTTCCACAGTTTATTGTGATCCACACAGTCAAAGGCTTTGGCATAGTCAATAAAGCAGAAATAGATGTCTTTCTGGAACTCTCTTGCTTTTTCCATCCAGCAGATGTTGGCAATTTGATCTGTGGTTCCTCTGCCTTTTCTAAAACCAGCTTGAACATCAGGAAGTTCACAGTTCACGTATTGCTGAAGCCTGGCTTGGAGAATTTTGAGCATTACTTTACTAGCATGTGAGATGAGTGCAATTGTGTGGTAGTTTGAGCATTCTTTGGCATTGCCTTTCTTTGGGATTGGAATGAAAACTGACCTTTTCCAGTCCTGTGGCCACTGCTGAGTTTTCCAAATTTGTTGGCATATTGAGTGCAGCACTTTCACAGCATCATCTTTCAGGATTTGAAACAGCTCAACTGGAATTCCATTACCTCCACTAGCTTTTTTTGTAGCAATGCTTTCCAAGGAGAGTACATCATGAGAAATGCTGGACTGGAAGAAACACACACTGGAATCAAGATTGCCGGGAGAAATACCAATAACCTCAGATATGCAGATGACACCACCCTTATGGCAGAAAGTGAAGAGAAACTAAAAAGCCTCTTGATGAAAGTGAAAGTGGAGAGTGAAAAAGTTGGCTTAAAGCTCAACATTCAGAAAATGAAGATCATGGCATCCGGTCCCATCACTTCATGGGAAATAGATGGGGAAACAGTGTCAGACTTTATTTTTTGGGGCTCCAAAATCACTGCAGATGGTGACTGCAGCCATGAAATTAAAAGATGTTTACTCCTTGGAAGAAAGGTTATGACCAACCTAGATAGTATATTCAAAAGCAGAGACATTACTTTGCTAAATAAGGTCCGCCTAGTCAAGGCTATGGTTTTTCCAGTGGTCATGTATGGCTGTGAGAGTTGGACTGTGAAGAAGGCTGAGCACTGAAGAATTGATGCATTTGACCTGTGGTGTTGGAGAAGACTCTTGAGAGTCCCTTGGACTACAAGGAGATCCAACCAGTCCATTCTGAAGGAGATCAGCTCTGGGATTTCTTTGGAGGGACTGTTTCTGAAACTGAAACTCCATTACTCTGGCCACCTCATGTGAAGAGTTGACTCATTGGAAAAGACTCTGATGCTGGGAGGGATTGGGGGCAGGAGGAAAAGGGAACGACAGAGGATGAGATGGCTGGATGGCATCACGGACTCGATAGCCATGAGGCTGAGTGAACTCCGGGAGTTGGTGATGGACAGGGAGGCCTGGCGTGCTGTGATTCATGGGGTCGCAAAGAGTCGGACACGACTGAGCGACTTAACTGAACTGAACTGAAGTGAAGAATTTGATAAAGGATTATCGGACTTCTTCATACCAGTGTTATATTTTTTCTGCAAATTTGCAGTTCAAATTAAAAGTTCCAAAGATGCTAAAGGTCTGCAAAATTTAATTTTTTCAGAATTTGAGAAACCATCCAAATTCAGAGCTGTTCTGATATATTGTTTCAGAGGAATTGACAGTTTGAATTTTATATTTGCCCTCATATTAAAAACAGGGACTGTGAAACCAAAGTATAAAAGTGATAAAAGTATACTTTTATCAGTGCCTATATAAATATTCAAAGTCTTCCTTATTATTTTCTATACTGGTTTCTAATCTTGTCTCTTCACAGGTTTAGAGAGAAGATCCCTATTTGGGGGACATTGTTATTGCATATTCAGTGGAGATGGGAAATCACTTGTTGGAAGTGTCTTATAAAGACTGTATCAGACAATAATACAGGGAGCTGTGATTCTTTTAAAGTCTTTTATTGAATTTGCTAAAATATTATTTGTTTTTTTCATGTTTTGGATTTTTATCCAGTGGTATGTAGGCTCTTAACTCCCTGACCAAGGATTGACCCCTCCACCCCCCCACCACGGTGCACTGGGCATTGGAAGGTGAAGTCTTAACCACTGGATAACCAGGAAAGTCCCTGGGAGCTGATTCTAATTTAGATCTTAAATATTTTCAGGTAAAAATCCTAAGAAACAGTATTTGCGATACAGAGAATTTCGAACTCTCACCTCTCACAGATCTTGCTGTTGTTACACTAAGCACGTTATTTTCCAGGCCAATTCTGATCCTCTAAGTTACAAAATAAGCCATTAGCCTCTGGATGTATTGGTCAGCATCTGATCATTTGATGGGATTTTAGAACACTAATTGGTTCTCAGCCCAATGCTGACCCTGACACTGTTGTTCAGAATGGGGTTTCGTATCACCAACCAACACTCATCTGATTGGCTCCCAGGATGTGTGAGTGTTGGAGGGACTATTTATGATCAACCAATCCAATGCCACCCTTTTGTTTCATGGAACACTTTCTCATTCTATCCAAACCTGAATATGTATTGGGACAGAAGAGAGCCCCAGCTCAGCTATAAGGATTCCTTGATTCCAGGTCAAAATGGCTGCTGATGTACTGTGTCAGCTTGATCAAAACTCCCCTCAACTTCCTTCTCCAAAATAGATAATGATGGGATGTGGAGCAGGCTTTGTCCAGGTCTGTAGAGCTGAAAGCTTGGGAAATGTCTTTGACTTGTTTCTTCCCCCAACACCCACATTTCTTGGGACCCCCCCTAATCCCCTCCTGTCCTACTTTCTTTTCTCAGGATCCACCCCACTCTCTCTACTTTCAGTGCCATTATCCCAGTTGAGATCTTCATCTTTTCACCTTGTAACTGATCTTCTTTCCTCAGTTGTGCTCACCACACCCTACCTCATTCCACTACTGTGCATTCTTCACAAAAAGTGTCCAAAGTGTTTTTTTTTTTAATGAAAATATGGACATGGAACAACAGACTGGTTCTAAATAGGAAAAGGAGTACATCAAGGCTGTATATTGTCACCCTGCTTATTTAACTAATATGCAGAGTACATCATGAGAAACGCTGGGCTGGAACAAGCACAAGCTGGAATCAAGATCGCCGGCAGAAACATCAATAACCTCAGATATGCAGATGACACCACCCTTATGGCAGAAAGTGAAGAGTACTAAAAAGCCTCTTGATGAAAGTGAAAGAGGAGAGTGAAAAAGTTGGCTTAAAGCTCAACATTCAGAAAACAAAGATCATGGCATCTGGTCCCATCACTTCACGGCAAAGAGATGGGGAAACAGTGGAAACAGTGTCAGACTTTATTTTGGGGGGCTCCAAAATCACTGCAGATGGTGACTGCAGCCATGAAATTAAAAGACGCTTACTCCTTTGAAGGAAAGTTATGACCAACCTAGATAGCATATTCAAAAGCAGAGACATTATTTTGCCGACTAGGGTCTGTCTAGTCAAGGCTATGGTTTTTCCAGTGGTCATGTATGGATGTGAGTTGGACTGTGAAGAAGGCTGAGCGCCGAAGAATTTATGCATTTGACCTGTGGTGTTGGAGAAGACTCTTGAGAGTCCCTTGGACTGCAAGGAGATCCAACCAGTCCATTCTGAAGATCAGTCCTGGGTGTTCTTTGGAAGGAATGATGCTAAAGCTGAAACTCCAGTACTTTGGCCACCTCATGAAAAGAGTTGACTCACTGGAAAAGACTCTGATGCTGGGAGGGATTGGGGGCAGGAGGAGAAGGGGACGACAGAGGATGAGATGGCTGGATGGCATCACAGACTCGATGGAAGTGAGGCTGAGTGAACTCCGTTAGTTGGTGATGAACAGGGAGGCCTGGTGTGCTGTGATTCATGGGGTTGCAAAGAGTCGGACACGACTGAGCGACTGAACTGAACTGATGATCATGTCCCTTCCTTAAGTTTTCTCTGGTTCCCTATTAACTTATATGCTAATAATACTAAACTCCTCAGCATACACATAGACTCAATTCCCTAATATTCCCTTTTGTTCCCTTTTTGTTCGATCTTTGGTGTTCTTTCCCTTTCTCTGTAGAATCCACATCTTACTATCTGTTTACCTAACCATTTTCCCCCACAGTAAACTCGTTGAGGGCAGAGACTTTTTTTTAAAACCAAATTCCTATGGCTAGGATCTAGCAGGGTTCCTGGTACCTGCAAGACAGTCGATAAATAAAAACTCAGGAGACTAGTTCATTAGCACTGAATTTTAATTAAAATTGATAGTTTAGATGAAGAACAGGACTAGAATAGTGTTTACAATCAACTTCTGAAAAATCACACTTACATAAGAGAAATAAAAGAGGCCAGCAGAGGTCCAAAAAAAAAGGTGCAGCTTGTATTATTGCACTTAGATGAAACACGCTGTTCAAGGTCACAAAATACTTAGGCCACACAAGGCCAGGAGGAGGAGACAAACACAGAGGACAACCCCTGCCCTCCCAGGTAGTATTTCTTCTGGATTCTCCAAGGAGCTCAAAAATATTTAGTATTTTTAAAAGATTCAACTAGAGCTCTTAACAAAGATGAGTCTTCAATACGTTTTAGTTACAGCCATGCTCTTCATTTCAAATCATATGCAAGTCTAACATGCAGCTTCTACTGCAAATAATGAGATATCTGTTACATTAGAATGACCCAGGGCCCCAGGCCATGGAAAGCGGGAAAGGGAATGAATCTCTATACAATTTCAGGGAATACTACCGTAGCTATAGTTTATCTTTTTGAGCACTGTTGATTTTGGTCATTGATCTCAGCACATGAGAAAAAGTGACAGTGAGTACAAGTGGACATTAAAAATAATTCCTAGGCTATTAGTAGAAAATAAAATAAAAAAAAAAAGTCCCCGGCCACGTTCACAAAGGTGGCATAACTGTATGCATAAGAAAAAGGCTGTAAACTTATAGAAAAGATAAACTCTGGCTTCTAAACAAATTACAAAATTGATTTTGCCTTTACCCTTGAGAGTTATAGAGAAAAATGTAAACCAGTAGACCCTAGTTACCAGAAAAAAAAAACATCCTCCAAAGACAAGAAATGACCTTAAAGTTTGGCCTGGGCTAGTTTTAACTGCAGGTTCTCTCCGAGTTTATCCATAAACTCAAATGTATTCAAGTAGTCAGAACGTTGCACGCTAACAGAGGAAGGAAAAAAGAAGGAAATTTAGTTTGTCTCTGATCTGGTAGAGGAAAAGTCTGAGACATGCTGCTTAAAGTAGCATTCTATTTATTTCTAAAAGAAAAGTGATTAATGTTAACAAGCTACAAGTTTATGGCCGATGACTGCATTTACGGTTCAAGGGGCTGACCCAGGTTACAGGCAGTCTTAGTGGAGCCAGGTCAAACACACACATTCACAGGGGTTCCTGGTCTTGTAGCTTTAAGAGTAAAACTGCCCCAGGGCTTCATTCAGACTAATGCCTGGGAGGCTGAAATCATCCTACTTCTTATTTCTCATTCTTCGTTAAAAGAACATATCCAGGTACAGTCATCTTTTTACTTATATCCCTACAAATTGTCACATGTCCTCAAACAAACAAACAAACAAAAAACCACTTTGGCGCTCTTATATCTACCTTTGTCTTTCTTAAAAAACAAAAGACAATGGACTGGCTCTCATAATCCTGATGACGGGTGTCTGTCTATCCAAGTAGGCTTAAAAGTAACACACTGATAGGAACATTTCAGACATTGTATTCTTGCTGAAAATTTAAAATAAGAAAGATGTAGTAATGGAGTATATCCCAATGACTGAGGTATACTGACCCTAAACAGAGATCTCTGAGGACCCACGAATGAGACATAGGATTGGTGTTAGATTTTAATATCAATTCTTTTTTAAAAATTAATTTATTTTTTAACTGAAGGATAATTGCTTTAAAGAATTTTGTTGTTTTTTCATTTCTTGACATGAGCCATAGTAGCCAGCTTTGATTAAGGGAGGAAATCCCTGATCAGCAGCTAATTCAGCTGGGATACAGGCTTCCATGTTCTCAAAAGAGTCCTGGGCAAAACGATTATCTGACCGCCGGCTACAGATACTTAAGGAAGGGACTATGAGCAACTGGACATCTTGTACCTGTGCTGCTTACTTTTCTTACTAAATTGAAGATAAAGAGGTGGAATAAAATAGCCTTGGAGGTCCCTTTGTTTCAAAATGTCTGTAATTTTGTTATACTAAGCAGAACCTTGCCACCCAGTTGACTGCCAACTAGATCAGGGGTGAGCACACTACAGGTTGGCTCATGACCTCAGTCCAGGCTGCAGCCTGGTTCTGTACACAGGGTTTGATTGGAACACTGCCACTCCCATTAGCTCTTGTATCACCACTGACTGCTTTCCCGCCGTGGAGGCAAAGTTCAATACTTGCCATATGTTCCGTAAAGCCTGAAATGTTTATTATCTGACAGTTTACAGATAATGTCTCCTGACCCTTGAACCAGATGACAAATAATACTTCATGTAACTCCAGAAACCACTTGATGTTTTGAGCCCAGTGAGGATAAATGGTAATTTGACCACAGAGCTTACAGCATCTTATACTTACTTGGGTAAACCTTTAATACATGCAGCTAAGTCCTTGGTCATGAAGCCAGCCTCAATGGTCTCAATACAGACTTCTTCCAAAGCCTTTGCAAAAAAGCTGAGCTCTTTATTGTTATCAAGCTTAGCTCTGTGGGCTAAGCCTCTGGTCCAGGCAAAAATGGAAGCTGAATGACAGGGGGAATAAAAAAAAAAGCACAATTCAATCATGCTGATTAGAAATATTCCCAAGTCTTTGTTTGACAAAACAGAATATTTCTTTTGTTTAGGTGACTGACTTCATTGGATGCTATCTACATGAGCTTTAAGTTTCAGGAAATATTTTATCAAATAGAAACTTAAAAAAAAAAAAAAACACACCTGCATTTTTGTAGAGGAAATGTTTTGGATTTTGTTAAGAGCTTTAAGAAAGCATATAGTCATGTAGGGAACTTACTAATTTGGAAAAGGTCACAACCTCTTTTATCTTGTCTGTACTGGTCTCTTCTCTTTCCAGGCTGTAATCTGTTTTTAAAGTACTGTCCTTGAGGACATCCCTGGTGGTCCAGTGGTTAAGAATCCACCTGCCAATGCAGGGGATGTGGGTTCAATCCCCGGTCTGGGAGAATTCCACATGACATGGACACCTAAGCCTGTGTGCCACAACTACTGAGCCCATGCTCCAGAGCTTGTGCTCTGAAACAAGAGGGGCTGCTACAATGAGAAGCCCATACATTGCAACTAGAGTAGACCCCACCCTCTGCCACTAAAGAAAGACCGTGCACAGCAACAAAGACCCAGCACAGCCAAAAATTAAAAAAATTAATTAAAAAAAAAAAAAAAGCACTGTCCTTGAAACTTAGTTAAAAGGGGTCTGTCAATGTGGCTTTAGATTCTCAGCCACATGTGATGTTTCACAGCAGCAAAAGGAAAAGGAAAATGCTTGTTGATAACATTCTTCTCTGTAATATATATCCTCCCACAAAATGGAAAAGCATATATTGTGTATATATATATATTTTTTTTTAATTTAAGTCTGAATTTGGCAATAAGGAGTTTATTGTGTATATTTTAAGAAACATATTAAAGCAGTTCTTATTGGTAGGACAAATGAGCTGTTAGGTGATGGTTTTATACACAAGACATTGGGCAGCCAAAGGAACACATGTTGGAATCCCTTTGGAGATTTCTATTCTGGTTGGAAATCAACGCAGCAGCCGACATTATCTTACCAATGGGATTGGTGGACGTCTCCTGTCCTTTCTGGTACATTCGGTAGTGACGGGTGACAGTCCCATGGGCAGCCTCTGCTTCTACTGTCTTGCCATCTGGACAAACCAGCACACTGGTCATCATGCCGAGAGAGCCATAACCTGTGAGTGGCAGAACATGAAGGACAGGATTCAAGAGCACTGCATCTCCCAGAGAGGAAAGAAAAGGACTTCATCTTGACAGGACTCAGTGAACAAAATAAACATGAGTGCATGGAGTCATCAGTAATTCTTCTGCCTTTCAGAAAGGGCTATGTTTTTCCTCACTTATTTACTTCAGAGGCACCTGCTCGTGGTCTGACTGCCTGTATTCCACCCTAGTTCCATGACTTCCTAGCTACTGTGGCTCGGTTTCCTTACCTGTAAAATGGGTATAGCAGGGCTTCCCTGGTGGTACAGTGGATAAGAATCCACCTGCCAGTGCAGGAGAAGCAGGTTCAATCCCTGGCCCGGGAAGATCCCACGTGCTGAGGAATAACTAAGTACAAGTGCGCCAACTACTGAAGCTTGCATGCCCTAGAGCCTGTGCTCTGCAGCAACATAAGCCACCACAGTGATGAGCCTCCACTCTCCACAACTAGAAAAGCCTGCGTGCAGCAATGAAGACCCAGCGTGGCCAAAAACAAAAATCAATAAACAAATCTTTAAAAAAGGAGGGGGGGAGAAAAGTAAAAACACCTACTTCATAGGGCTGTTGTGAGAATTAGATGTATATGCATATATTCATGACTATATATGAAAAGAAAACACATTCTTATTCTTTAGAATACTACCCTCCAGAGAATAAGAGTTTAGTATATTACTGTTATGCTTATGTGCAGATGCTCTGCCATTCTGGGAAAATAAAGATTCAGGAGTTTTCTCCAGCCACCAAGCTGCTCACAGGCTCACGTGGGACTGGCAAGAGAAAGCTGGTTAAAAACAAAATAGAATGGATCCGAGCACCTCCCACTCGCTCCTGCTCTCTTTTATAGCCTCACCAGAACAATTCTGTTCTGTGGTTTCCTAGTCAGAGAACCAAATTACAACTTTTAAGTCCAAGTATTTGACTTCCTTCTTCTATTCATTTTTTCTTATCCTCAAATTCAAAGAACACTTGTTGCCATTTTTGCTACTTCCCAATAGAACCTGTGGAGTTAACAATGCAAATTTATAACAGGCTGCTACCTTTTTTTTGGTTTGAAAGTAAGGAAAAAAACTTTATAAACTTTGAGTACAATTAGCAATTTCTGTACTGAATTAGCAGCTCCTTTCCTATCACTAAGTCAGTATGAGGCTTCAGTAGAGGCTCAAATATTCACTGACTTGAGATGTTTGGGGTCATATCCATGGTGATAGTCTATTTATCCATGAGACACTAGTTGGTACCACTGTCAAAACTGAGGACAGAAATAAAACGTTTGGTTTGAGTCCAAAGTAGTTCATGCCTCTAGAAAAGAATGCATGTGAGGACAGCTCTGCTGCCTTTTAATCTGCTATGCTGAGGTCACCTTTATCTGCAGGCACTGCCCAGACACAGTCTTGGTTCCAGGTATCTTATCAGTGCATGGCTGGACACTGCACTGCAGCATTCTTGCTCTGAAGTCCTTTGAACCTCCACAGTTTGACAATAACGTTTGCGATATCCCTCCAGATACCCTCTTATTGCCATGAGGACATTTAGAAAGCATGAGACGATCTGAGCCCATTCTAAGAACGCTGCTCTCCTTGCTTTGTGATGGAATTATCACAAAGCAACACTCCTTTCCCTGCTGCATTCAAACGACTGTGATGACTTCCCAGGTGGCACTAATGATAAAGAATGTGCCTGCCAATGCAGGAGACATAAGAGATGTGGGTTGGATCCCTGGGTCAGGACGATCCCCTGGAGGAGGGCATGGCAACCCACTCCAGTATTCTTGCCTGGAGAATCCTATGGACAGAACAGCTTGGCAGGTTATGGTCCATAGGGTCTCAGAGTCGGACACGACTGAAGCGACAGCACACAGCACGCAAGAGAAACAGAAGGAGGGTAAAGAAAGACCTGGGTAACTCATTTATCTGACATCAAAGTCATCTTTAACCAGGCAGATCTACTGATTTTCAAACTGATAGCAACGATTAACTTTTCACAAGAGAAAGAAAAAGTAGTACTTCCTGGGGAAAAGCAAATGCAACTGAAGTGAACACAAACATTCATCAGGGAAATTCAGTGCACACCGCTTCACAAGTAACTGAAATTGAAGGACAGCTTAGCACTGAGGAAGGCAGGGAAGGGAGAGCTTTTGCTCCTCTGGTCCCTGTCTCTGGCATGAAGCTCCTGGTTTCTGCAATTTCTATTTCTTTGCTTGATTTCATGTGTTTAGAGCTAAGCAGTAAACACGTGTGTTTTACGTGGCATGGAACAGCTGTCAAGGCTGGCAAAAGTGGCATGATTTGTACCAGTCGTGGGATGAACAGGCTCTTGGGAGGGAGGCCCCTTAGTTATGAGATAACCCTGGCCCCTTCTCTCCTGAGTCCCCTAGTTTTTTACATTCTTATTGGAAGGCAGGAAAAAAGAGTGATTTTCAGATTAGGTGACTGGGCTGCTCATTGGAGGCAGTGAAACTTAAGGAGGGAAAAGGGTTGAGATATAAACTGTGTTAACATCTGAGGCTGGAGATTCAATCCCACTGAGTTACTTCCTGGGCACCCCTGAGAGAAGTCATCTACCCAGTCTGATCTTACTTTCCTCATCAGTCAGCTAAGAAGATGGACCTGAATGTCTTGCAGCGCTACCATTTCATGAGCTTTACCAAGGGCTATAGAATCCCTCTTCCCATACCTGGGCACCACCTGTTGGCCGCAGGCCAAGCCCCACCTCCACTTGTCCTCCAGCTCCTTACCTTGGGCCACGGAGTCCGACTGCACGTCCCCATCATAGTTCTTACAGGCCCAAATGAAGCCCCCCTCTGATTTCATAGCTTGGGCCACCATGTCATCAATGAGCCTGTGCTCATACCAGATATTCTGAGCTTCAAACTCAGATTTGTACTGCCTGAGAAAAGAGAAAGAGAAAGAGAACAATAGACAAAGGAAACTGGTTTTGTTGGGATACCATTTGCCTCTCTGAAAGGCTGGAGGTGGGGCTGGAAGCAGCAGGTTTTAGTAGAAGCAACACCAATTTGGGGATCTGACAGACATGGCTGAAACCCCTGCCCATTCATTTTCTAGCTATGAAACTCCCATTTTCCCATCTGTAAGGGTGATTTCATCCACTTGGCAGAGATACGAGAATTAAGCAAGACAACAGTGTTCCAAGTATTAATACTACTTCTACAGTTTTCAATATACTACTCACCGGTTTCTTGGGATTGAGCTTGCCTTAAGGATTTATATTAAAAAATATATAAGGGGGGTAGAGAAAGACTATTTTACTGCCCAGTATCATTCAGCAAACTAGGACAGCTTCCAGGTTTGATATAGATAGGGAATGGAAGGAGGTATTAAAATGTCTTGGGAAGGATACCTAAAATCCCAGCCCTAGTCTGAACGCTTGTATCTAAAGGGAGGAATGCCATCTTAAAAGTTAACAAGTACTCAAGTATTGTTGAACCTAAAATGATTATAAATGTAGACTTAAGTTCAAATGACTCCACTAAAGCAAAGTTTTATTTATTTTCTTTATTTATATTTAAATTATTGGCTGTGCCCCACGGCTTGCAAGATCTTAGTTTCCTGACCAGGGATTGAACCCACACCTTTTGCAGTGAAAATGTGGAGTCCTAACCACTGGACTGCCAGGGAATTCCCAGAAGTAGAGTTTTAAATCAGAAGAGTGGGCTTCAGAAAGAATGGAAATGGGGTCTTCCCTGGTGGTCCAGTGGCTAAGACCCTGAGCTCCCAGTGCAGGGGGCCCAGGTTTGATACTTGGTTGGGGAATTAAATCCCAGGTGCTGCAACTAAAGATCCTGCATGAGCAACTAAGACCTGGTGAAATAAATAAATATTACAAAGAAAATGGAATAGGCCCAATTTAGAACCTTACGCACGTGAAAAATCAGCACTTTCTATCACTAACAGGGTACGTTCACTCACACAGTAAATAATCCTGGCTCTGAAAAAAAATGTGGGACCTTTATCTGAGAACACATTCCCCTTCTAAAAGCAACTCAAGTGTTTTGTTTCAACCCTTGTTAAATCTCAGTTCTGTCTTTATCTTAATGAGATAGTGATGGTTTTCACTCAATTTGTCCCAGAATCAAAGGGATAAGCGTACAAATGCTATACTATGAATGCCGCCATTTGTGACCAAAAAAAGGAAAAAAGAACTGTAGTTACTTGTCATATATCTCCTGAAAGATGTCTTTAAAACGTCCATCGTATTTCTTCAGAATAGTGTTTTTGGTGCTCAGATACAAAGGCCAATTCTTAGACAAAGCCATCTGGAAAGAACTGTGTGCAAAATCTTCGATTGACTTATCTTGATTGAACATCCCCATGGCAACACCACCACTCTCTGTGAGGGGAAAACAAGAAAAAAAAAGAAAGGTAAATAGGGTATAGCTGTAGCAAGTCTAAATCCACCCCTACCACCAAAATAGCCTGCTTCCAGCTCTCATGTCTGAGTTCAGGCTTCCAATTTCAGTATTCCATGAGTTTCTGAGACACATAATTGGAGGAAAGACAATTCTAGGTAAGGACATCCTAACTTGTTTTGAAAGGCCAATACCCATGAGAAAAACATGGTCTTTTGGATCCTGAAATACCAAGAACTGATATGAACCAGAAACACACTGAAGAAGGGGTAAATAATTTTTAAACTCTTTTCACGCTTTAAAAAATTTCAAGCATGTCTTTTAAGCTGTAAGTGTTCATTCAATCTTCAGTCACTAAGAATACGTTTCAAACACAGAATGAAAATTCCTGTCATTTCCTGGAGGATGCTGAAAGTTGGTTCTGCTTTGGCAGAAATAATCATGTGCCATGTAATCACTGGTGTTTCACAACTCTTACTGTTTGAACTCTGTTATTACTGAAAGCTAGAACTTGAATCCATGCTACTGTCCAGGGCCAGCCTGGGGCTAAGGACGAGAGAGGTGTGGAAACTGGCAGAACTAGATTCCTTTAAAATGATATGACTTAGAGGAGGCAAGAAGAACAACAGCTAGGTAAATTTTGAGATTTTGTTTGCGTGAGTTCTTTTAACAAGCTTAACAATGGGGAAAGTCCTCTGTTCTTTCAACAACTTGTGGTTGGGATTTGCCATATTGAACCTTAGAAACAGCAAGATCGAGGGAAGAGAAGAAGCAAAAAAAAAAAATCAAAACAAAACCCAAACAGTCCACTTTCACAAAATAAACTCTCAGAACCAGAAAAAAACTTCAGCAAATAAATAAAAAAGCCATTTTCAAACACAAACCCTACCAGAGACAAAGCGTAGGGTTACATAACAGGCAATTTGGGGCTATTAACATTTAATTTATGTAATTTGCGCGTAACAGATTCCTGTCAACCTTCCCTCCCTGTTTTGAGATGCATAATTATCTACTTGTATTTTCAATTAAGTGAATTAAGTGGATAATTCCTTTTATGCCACCGGAAGCCAATGACTTTTTTATGTTAGGTTTTGAGTCCTGTGGAAATACTATAGATTCAGGTTACATTTTTAGGCAGCCACACAACTAACTTTAAAAAACTGGTGATAACGTTGTCTAAATGGCCTGTTTAAAAAAAATGAAAAATACAAACATACCTGTGAAGTTATGTACTAGGTATACCGTTTTGGGGGATCCATCACTTGGTGTATAGGATATCTCTACTTTTCCAGGCCCTGGCACAACAAAATCAGTTGCTCTATACTGTATAGGGGGAAAAAAGAAAATAAATCGCAAAACTGTCCTAACAAGAATTACATGAAGGGAAAAAAAAAACCCATAGACTACAGAGCTGGAAGATACCCAGACAACAGTACAGTGTGGCCCAACTTTCTAATTGAGAGATGGAGATAAAGAGGTCCAGAGAATTCCCAAAGCTAGTTGGTAGGAGTACACATTAGACATCAGTATTTATCAGGTGCTTACAATGTAAGGGGCAGTTTTCTAAGTACAGATATGAGTATGAAAGAGAGTAACAAAGTCTTCCCTCTTACAAAGGCTATGACCTAACAAACTCATACAAAAGTGAAGGAACATTAAAAGCTTTCAAATGTCAACAGCGGGCACAGATAAAAAATGCGACTGGAAGATGGAGGAAGAGAAATGACCATAACCTGGAGGTCAAGGAAGTCTTCTCTTGGGGGCTGACAATATACTATACCAACTGTAGCACTGAACATGGCTTCCCGGGGGGCTCAGACGATAAAGAATCCACCAGCAATGTGGGAGACGTGGGTTTGATCCCTGGGCTGGGAAGATCCCCCCAGAGGGCATGGCAACCCACTCCAGTATTCCTGCCTGGAGAATTCCCACGGACAGTGGAGTCTGGTGGCCTACAGCCCGTGGGGTCACCGAGTCGGACACGACGGAGTGACTAAGTGCAGCATGGCACTGAAGATGATGTTGAGAGTGCTAATGCCTGGTCCTCACTATGAGACACACTTTAAGTGATTAACCTGTATCCCACATTATCTCATTTGATTCCTCCATTGATCTTACAAGGGAGGAACGATGATGTAGTGCAAATAACCCATTTAGGGTCTGGTCCTTGGACCTTCAGGGCTTGTTCTCTTCATGAACATCATTCTACTAAGGCCCAGCCCAGGACTAGCCCATAGAAAGCAATCATTCTGGAAGCCGCTGCAGTAGGCTGATGACCCTTAAGAGAGGGCCTTCTAAGGACAGCTACCTCTGTCACAGGTAAGGAAAAACATGCCCAGCCCACACTAGGCATATGTCAATCTTTGCTGCCTTGTGCCTTCTCCCATGGCTTAGATTAGAATACTTTCAGAGTCAGGTACCAGCAGATGCCAGTCAAACTTATTTATCTTTGTTTATAGCAATACTAAAGACAGCTGAAAGAACAGCTGGCAGATAATGACAGATTAATATCTATTCTACGCAGAACATTTCTGATATTTATTGGTAGTAATTGACTCTCATTTCTCAAAAGGTGTCAAAGCACCGTAAATGCTTTCTAGACGCTTGGAATTTTCAATCTAGTAGGCTAGAATGACCATTCTTCCAGTGATTGATGCCACAATAATTTTTTAAAAAAGGGAAAAAGGAACAAAAGGATATAACTTAGAGCCATGTTCCCAGGACTAGTGAGTTTGCAGCAATCTCATCTACATTCCCTCTTCTGAGGGAACTGCCAGGACGAAGGGATAGCCTGAAATACACAGTAGAACAAAGTGAACTGCTGCTCAAGGACTGACCTGGTAACCCAGCCCCCAGGAACAGAGAGTGGTCTGCTCTACCCATACTATTTTCAACGATGGTGACATCAAAGCCTCTGGGTGTCAGGGACAGAGACTCTTGTTTTTAAGGCTCTTGTAAGACATTAGCTGCTTTCTATGAAAGTCTGAAACTTTAGTTTCAACATAGAATTTTTAGTTTAGTTGGTAATGTTTCTGTTTAATTTGGCAACAAGCCTACTTGTACAGAAGTATTGAAACTAGACTTTTTTTCTTCCCCCAAGGAGTAATGTTCTGAAGAGACTGCTTTCAACTACTGAGTTAGTTTGTCCTTTTATGCATGAAATGATCATGTTTAATGTAATAATCTTTGGTAGTTCTCAATTCTGTCTGCACGTTAGAATCACCTGGAGAGGTTTAAAACACCATGGAACTGAGATTTAGCTAGTGTAGGGTGGGACAAAGGCATTGGAATTAAAACAAAAAAAGTTTTTTTTTTTAATGGCAATGCAAAACAAAACAAACACCAAAAAGCCTGTAAAAAGATCCTATTGTACAGCCCGGGTTTGGCTGAACCACTGATTCAGTTAAACCACAGGAAATTATACGAAAATGTCTTTATCATATGGTTTAACCTAATAAAAAGACAAAAAAAAAAGGCCTATTAAAAAGTCATTTATAGTGAGATAGGTACCTATAAGTTTATCTGAATTTACTTTTATCTAAATGTCTATGGGTGTGTGTATATACACATATATATTCATTTTTCAATTCTATACCTCATTTGTGGGCTTTCCTGGTGGCTCAGTGAAAAAAGATTCTGCCTGCAGTGCAGGAAATGTGGGTTTGATCCCTGGGTCAGGAAGATCCACTGAAGAAGGGAAAGGCTACCCACTCCAGTATTCTGGCCTGGAGAATTCCATGGACAGAGGACCCTGGAGGGCTATAGCCCACGGAGTCACAAAGAGTCGGACATGACTGAAGTGACTGAGCACATACCTCACTTAATGGAAGTAGACACCAAAAGAGAATAAAGCACACATAAATCAGAACTGCTGGGCAATCAAAAGCCCCGAGAAAAGAACACGGAAAGTCAAGTCATACTAACACAACTTACTTGATCCCCATAAGCATGACGACCTATGATAATGGGTTTTACCCATCCGCTCACGAGCCGGGGTATATTTTTGCAGATAATAGCTTCCCTGAAGACAGTGCCCCCCAGGATATTTCGGATGGTGCCATTCGGAGACTTCCACATTTGTTTCAGCTTGAACTCCTCCACTCTCTTCTCATCGGGGGTGATGGTGGCACACTTGACCCCAACGTTGTACTTCTTTATAGCTTCTGCAGCGTCCTTGGTGACCTGGTCATTGGTGGCGTCACGATTCTCTATGCTTAAATCGTAGCTGGGAGGGAAAGGTTGAAAGCGTAACTTTTCCAGACACACCTACAGGTGACTGAAGATACTCCCCTTCTATCCCCATGCACCAGTCTATGCATGCTGGTGGTATACAGGGCCTGCCCTGCAGAAAGTGAAGGCTCCATACACACCTAAATCTGCTGAGTTTTAGCATTAGTGCACCCTCGACACAAAGATGGCTGCCAACTAAAAAAATCTCTAAGAAGGGCTAGACCGCTGGGCCACACTGTGTTGTGGGAAGCTGTTGAGAAGGAAATCAAATAAAAACCACTGTACCCTCTTCTCTCGGCCTACTCTTTACCACCACTTTCTGCAGACCTTCTTCATCTGATTAGCATAAAAATGCAAACCTAAGTATTATCTTCCCCTTAGAAAATACTGTGCTCTAAAAATAAAGCGGCTGAGGACTAAAAGGATTTCTTGCAGTTTGGCACTGAAGTGGTGGGAGTTATAGCTGAGACAGTCAGTGCCAAAAAATGCTAATAACTATTAAGGCCAATTAGCTGTATACTGAACCTTTCCCTAAATCTCAGGCAAGTCTTTCTCCTGGAAACAAGCCTGAAGTTTATAGAATAATGGAATCCAGCAATGACTTTATATAGCCCACTGATTTATAGCTTAAAATACACCAACACCCAGACTGCAAGTTATTCAGAGTGTGAAAGAAAGCTAGTTGTCCAGAACAGAGAAGAAGACTGTAAAACTTTAAAGTAGGTCATAGTTTGTCAAAAGCGGGAAAAATAAAACAGTAATGTAACAGTTTATTTTGTTCTCCGAGGCTTAAAAAGTTTTCTAGTTTTTTCAGCTTTCAAAATTTGCTGAATTATCAAGCCCCTCAATCTTGTTTCACTTCTGGTATTTTCCTTCCTTTAGATACCTCACTCCTTGTGATAGAAATGCAAAAGGGCATCCATTCTGGTGATATATTTCCAAATAAAAATAAATCCAAGCTGCTTTAACTGTTCGCACCTCCTCCCTCTCCTTGAGGGTCTATTGTCAATCTGTATTAATTGTCAACCTCCAGACTTCCTTAGGATATCCTTCCTTCTTAATCTTGTAAGGGGTCACTTTGTAAGCACAGCCGTGGATTGTGTATAAATTTTCAACATGACCTATAACCCTTTGTCTCAAAAAGTTATATAACTGCTCTTTGACCCCAAGTGGGCAGAATGGTCCTCAGAGCTTTCTGAATGACTGTCTCTTGGGCTATAATACTCAAGCTGACATGAATACAATTCTCCCTTTCTTTCTTAGATTGATTATTAATTTTTTTTTCATCGGCACTAAAAAAGACACTCTTATCTTCTGACTTAGGAAGTGCTGAATAAAAAGTCCACTCTTAACTCAAACAGCAGTAGTCAGCAATATTCACGTTCATGGGAAACATTTTTCATCAGAAGAAGCTTACAGCACATCAGTGGATTTTTTTGCTTCTAAGCGAAAAAAAAATGAATAAATGGTCCCAATCACTGTCTGGACAACAGAAAATAAAACAAACGAATCATTCCACTTGCCTCAAAAAGAACCAATCATGTAATAATAAGAGCAATCTTGGAACTACTTACACTTGTTTAAGTCTCCAAAAATTTTTTAGTTTTTAGCCAATGACTCTGCCTTCTAGGTATGACTGTCCTTTAAAGCTCCTTATGCCTCTAGGCTAAAGAGAATCTTCGTAGCTATTATCATGGGAATTGTTCTGCAAATTCACCTATTGCCATGTACACGAAAGTCACTCAGTTGTGTCCAACTCTGTGACTCCCATGGACTATACGGTCCATGGAATTTTCCAGGCCAGGATACTGGAGTGGATAGCCTTTCCCTTCTCCAGGGATCTTCCCAACACAGGGATCCAACCCAGGTCTCCAGCATTGCAGGTGGATTCTTTACCATCTGAGTCCAGGGAAGCCCTTATTCAACAACTTAGCCACCAGAAGGCTTCCCTGGCCTTCACTATCTCTTGGAGCTTGCCCAAACTCGTGTCCATTGAGTCAGTGATGCCATCGAACCATCTCATCCTCTGTTGTCCCCTTCTTCTCCTGTCCTCAGTCTTTCCCAGCATCAGGGTCTTGGATATAAATGGTTTAGGGAACTTCTCCTGAAAGGTGGGGATTGTATTAGATAACTTTGAGAATTCTGCGCTATAATTGTATAAAACGCAGAAAAGACAAGGAATGAACAGGTAAAAAGGTCCACTAACTAGTTAAGCAGGGTGACAGAAAATACTTTATCCTTTCGAAAGGACAAAACTGTGTTAACTACATTCTTTACTGATTTATTAGAAGATTCCCAGGCAGCACTAGTGGTAAAGAACCCATCAGCCAATGAAGGAGACGTAAAAGATGTGGGTTCAATCCCTGGGTTGGGAAGATCCTCTAGAGGAGGGCATGGGAACCCACTCCAGTATTCTGCCTGGAGAATCCCATGGACAAAGGAGCCTGGCAGACTATAGTTCATAAGGTCGCAAAGAGTCAGACACGACTGAGCAACTTGGCATGCAGCTCTATTCTTTTCCCCTCTGCAAATAGTACCTAGCGTTACTCTTGGCCATTGATTTATTACAAACAAAACCCTCGCAGGAAATAGAGGCTTGGAAAGACCTGAGAAATCACTTTGCTGCCATCGTAATTCTTCTCTTCTGAACAATGACAAGTTCAGCATTTCTAGTATTATGTTAAAATTAAAGATTCATTTCATATATATTTGAAACCCAGTCCCCCTAAAATTGAGTTCCCTTTGGAGTTTATAATTAATCTCTCTATCTAAAACTCTTTAAAGCCTCTGGTCCCCTCTGACCTCCATCCTATATTAATTTAACACTAGTCAACCAGACTCGGGTAACTAACATCGCTATTGTGACAACACTCTGAATGACTATAATTGTGATTTAGGTATCATCAGTAACAACAGAATCAAGTTGTTTCTCCAGGGGAAAGATCAGCCCCTGAGCCATGAGAATGTAAACTGGATGCAACCTGACTTCCCTGAAACTAACATTTAAGAAAAGTCACAGAAATTTCACAATTTAAAAATACCCTCAGGCCTTCCTGGAGAAGGAAATGGCAACCCACTCCAGTGTTCTTGCCTGGAGAATCCCAGGGACGGGGGAGCCTGGTGGACTGCCGTCTGTGCGGTTGCACAGAGTCGAACACAACTGAAGTGACTTAGCAGCAGCAGCAGGCTTTCCCTGGTGGTCCAGTAGTTAGGAACCCCCCTGCCAATGCAGGGAACACAGGTTTGATCCCTGGTCCAGAAGATTCCACGTGCAGCAGGGCAACTAAGCCCATGCACCACAACTGCTGAGGCCCTGTGCCCAGACCCTGTGCTCTGCAACAAGAGAAGCCACTGCAATGAGGAGCTGCTATATCCTAGCCAGAGAGTAGCCCCTGCCCGCCACAACTAGAGAAAGCCAGTACGCTACAACAAAGACCCAGGGTACCCAAAAATATAATAAAAACAAAAAGACAACTCAAAGATCAAGTTGGAGTGGATCTGAGACTTGTCTCCACTCCCTTCTCGGTGCCCTGAAAATAAACCCTTACTTTGCTGCAAACAACTAGTGTTAGAGCTGCTCTCTGCACAGGGGCACACCAGTTCTATGTTTTGTTTGCATATAAACTCGCCCAAAGCTTTATTCACAAGATATAGGGAGATCCAACCAGTTCATTCTGAAGGAGATCAGCCCTGGGATTTGTTTGGAAGGAATGATGCTAAAGCTGAAACTTCAGTACTTTGGCCACCTCATGCGAAGAGTTGACTCATTGGAAAAGACTCTGATGCTGGGAGGGATTGGGGGCAGGAGGAGAAGGGGACGACAGAGGATGAGATGGCTGGATGGCATCACTGACTCGATTGATGTGAGTCTGAGTGAACTCTGAGAGTTGGTGATGGACAGGGAGGCCTGGTGTGCTGCAATTCATGGGGTTGCAAAGAGTCGGACACGATTGAGCGACTGAACTGATGCAAAAAAGTGACTTATACCCTGAAATCACACGAATTGTGCTTTCTGAGTTTGCTGCTTGGCAAAGTGATTCATTTACCTGTGCAGGTCCAGGTCCACGTAGGGAAAAATGAGTTTCTCTTTAATCAACTCCCAAATGATTCGTGTCATTTCATCTCCTTGCATCTCTACCACAGATCCGCCTTGGATTTTGTGAGACATGTTGACTTCAATAAACCTCTAAGAGGAAAAAAAAGATAAGACAAATATCTCATCATTTGTTTCATTACCGTGTAAAAGCAAAATACAATTTGGTGATTACTAAAAAGAACAATTCATAATAGCATGATTGCACAGAAAGCTAGTAACAATTACATTAACCACTAGAATTGAATACATTCTCTGTATAAAGCATTGTGTTACATGCCTCTTGTGTGATTTCTGAGTCAACACTCACAACCACCCTGTACGATGGAAATCGTTTTTCCATTCTACTTTGCTAAAAGAAAGCAAGCTTTCCAAGGCCATCCAGCTAGAGCGTGGGGGAGCCGGAGCCTGTCACATGCCCTTAATAATGTCAATCACTATTCTTTATTCTTGACTGTTGGTTTGTCTTATCAAATGGGATTATTTCCAAAATA
Source organism: Oryx dammah (assembly GCF_014754425.2). NCBI lineage: Eukaryota > Metazoa > Chordata > Mammalia > Artiodactyla > Bovidae > Oryx > Oryx dammah. Next base: position 39,256,451 of record NW_024070211.1, on the reverse strand, counting down.
TCATGTTTATTTGAACACTTGTATCCAACGCCTCATTGTGCTAGGCCTTCAAGATGCTCAGAATGACGGGCACTACTATTTTCCCTCTTTAAAGAGGCTGTTTTGGTTAAAACAACTATCCTTAAGAAGATTCAACAAGTTCTAGGCACCCATTTTAAAGAAAATTTAATTAAGTCTTTTTACAAGTGAAAGATGAAGAATTCCTGGTGGAACTCTATTTTCCTAGAGACAGTAAAAGATAGTGGTGGTGGTACACTGAATACAAAGTGATTTCTCAATTAGAGCAATCTGTATGTATAGAGATGTATGTTTTCCTGGTAGGTCAGAGGTTAAAGCGTCTGCCTGGAATGCAGGAGACCTGGGTTCAATCCCTGGGTTTGGGAAGATCCCCTGGAGAAGAAAATGGCAACCCACTCCAGTACTCTTGCCTGGAGAATCCCATGGAGGGAGGAGCCTGGTAGGCTACAGTCCATGGGGTCACAAAGAGTCGGACACAACTGAGCGACTTCACTTTCACTGCTCAGAACATATCCCTGGCCTGTCCTTGGTATCCCAGCTCCTGGACTATTCTTCCAGCCGTTAGTGGGCGAAGGCAAACTGCCAGTGGGTGAGATAGGGGATTGGAGTTGTTCCAGGAAGAGGTGTCTTCCTGGGATGGGGGGGTAGCAGATGCTTATCCATCTGATTCCCAGAGACAGCAGGGCTACACCCTATGGACGCGCTCAGTCACCTCCCACTCTTTGCAACCCTTTGGACTGTACCCCCCTGGGCTCCTCTGTCCATGGGATTCTCCAGGCAAGAATATTGGAATGGGTAGCCATGGCCTCCGGGGGATCTTCCTGACTCAGGGATTGTACCCGTGTTTCTTATGTCTCCTGTATTGGTGGTTTTTTTACTATAAGTCCCACCTGGGAAGCCCTTTGTAAAAAGTGAAAGTATTCGTTGCTCAGTCACATCTGATGCTTTGGAATGCATGGACTATAGCCTGCCAGGCTCCTTTGTCCACCGAATTCCCTAGGCAAGAATTCTGAAGCAGGCTGCCATAGGGCTTAGGCTTAAAGAAGGGGATGTTTCCTGAGAGTAAGAGGCACTGAGCCTGCTAAAGGTATCTGTTCCTTTTCACAGTGCTTTAATGGAAACTATTTTTCCCCCCTAGAAGATAACAACAAATTGCTTTTATTCTATTAATTTACAGTTGAGGACTGAAAGTCAGGAGAATTGACTTTAAAATATTATTAAGGAAGAGGTCTATAAACATTCTCTCAAAAAGTTGAGTTAAAGTTGTCTGGCCTTTATATTTTTAAATGTAATGATTAGTAGACTGTGAGCTTCAGTTCCTCATGACAAGCCAAGATATATTCCTAACCTCTAGGCCCGTTTTCACTTCCCAATTTGCAATTCTGGGATTTTGCTTATTATATTAGTATTTAGGAGGTTCTCTAGACCATTACTGGGGGACCATCTGGAACTCAACTAGAATAAAAAAGTGAACACACTGGTATGAATGAGTCAGCTACTTCCCATTTGTAATTTCAAGTATAATTTAAAGTACAGCTTAAAGTATATGATTTAATCATACTGATCCCACAGACACATCTGTATTATGAACAAAACAAAAAGAGGCAGCAAACTTATCTCAGTTTTGATACATTTCCAAGGCCATATTCCTATGAAGTATTATGCAAGAGTTATGACTTGGCTATTTTTCTTTAACTGCAAATACAGTTAATAAAAAGTCATACAGCAAACTTGAAATTTCAGTAATAAGTGATAATATTTTTTGGTTAAGCAAACACTTTCTGATTAATCTTTCTATATTTCATAATGCATAACTGAAACATTAAAGGTTTTCTTCATGATACTTATCCATTACATTTTTACCATCTTTTAATTTAAAAAGTGAAGCTTTATTGTAGACCCTGGGTTACTACACTGTAGGACACTATTTTATTTCTAGATTTGAATCCTATGAGGGTGGGCTTCAGATACCACTGAATTCACTTTCAACTCTAGTCCCTCAGATCTTTTGTCTCCACCCAAACCCTGATTTCAGAAGGAAGGCCTTTTCCAACAAGCTAGTTCATTTATGGAGCAGCTGAATTCCAATCTCCTGACACATATGTGCAATGCTAGAAAATAAACCTGAACTAACAACAAAGTAGTTTAAGAAAAGCTGCTTCCAGGGGTGTGTGGGGGTGAGGGTGCTGAGTTCATGAACTACACTAATTTCTGTGCAAAAAAAAAAAAAAAAAAAAAGTGTCTTGCAGAGAAGACTCGACTGAAAGAAACAAGGAAACAGTTGCAATTTATTGCTGGAAAAATTCCTGAGTCATTCCCTTACAGGCCCTCCGACCACCTCCAAGACCTCCACGACCGGTTAAACTCAGTATTGCCGTATGAAAGGGGAGGAATTACTTATTCTCACCTTTACAATTTCTAATCACCCCAACTCCTCTCAATCTCGCAGACTCAGTTTATCTCCTAAAACAAAACAAAAAAACAGAGACAGAGATAAGGTATAAGGCACTCCAGCACTCTTCTCCGGAGAATTTAGCTTTTTTTTTTTTTAAGCCAGGCAGCCCGGTTTATCTGTTTTAGAGTACAGTGCCGAGTGCACCCTAAGGGGCAAAGGGCAGTTTTAGGTCCGCATGCACTTTCCAAATAAAGTATAATAAATACCCCTGCTTGCACACGGAGGAGGGCGCGTCCGTGGGCGCGGCCCGGGTTCGTTGTCCGTTAGCTAGTCTTGAGGTTTGCACGTCCTTCGGGGACCAGCCGGCTCTTGGCCTGCACGCGTCTTTGTGGCCCTTGTGCAACCGAAGCCAGCTGGGTTCCTCCTTCCACGCCCGACCCTTCCCTCCCGAGCGCAGGGACCTTTAACCCCTCTCCACCTTAACTTGAAATGCCGACGGCGACATTTCCTCCACCCCCGGCAGCCACCAGGTGGCCTAGCGACCGCCCCTCGCCACCCCCTTAAAGCTCCCCAGGAGGACGCCTCCAGCCCGCCGCACCACCAGTCCCGTCGGCCCCAGTTCCATGCACACGCTCAAGTCCTCCAACAGCCGAGGCCGCACGTCTTCTTCCCTCTAAACCCAAGACTTCGTCTTCCACAAGTCCCTGCATTCTCCTACCGCCCGATTTTTCCTTCTGCTGCAGACCCGGCATTCCATCCGTCGCCGCATGCCACCTCCCTCTGCCCAGTTTGACCCTCCAATGCCTGACAGCGGGCCGCCTACACAACCAGGCATCTAGCACCGTCTTCCTCCCATTTCCTTCTCCCACGCTCACTACCTGGATTTTTTTTCCCGCTGCCTTGAGACCAGGACATGCCGCTAAATTTCCCCTAGCATACTCAAGATCTGAGCGTCCTTTCCCCCACACTAGCCACTAACAGCCTTCTCGCAGGAGCCAGAGACCGGGGCCGCCCCTCGAAGCCTGCGGCTACCTGAGGGGAAGGTACGTTGGCGATGACTCGGGAGCACACAGTCACTCAGTGTCCACTTTGGCAATCCCGGCTGGACCCCAGCTGTTCCGGCTTCTCACGGGGCCTCAGCAGAAACCCAGAATCTGGCCACCCAGGCAGGGCTTTTTCTCTTCCCGGCTTTTGTCCAGACCCGGGCCCGGCCCCCTCAGCCCACCTCCCGGAGCTCCGCCCCCGAGCCCCCGCCAATCGCCGCGGGCCGACCCCGAGATGGGCGGGGCCACAGGTCGGGGCGGGTCCTTCCATTTGGGGCTAATCTGCGGCCTCGCCTTCCTTGCGCACGGATGGGGAAAGGCGGGGGCCGCTGCGCAGCTGGGTTAGACCGTCGCCCCTCTTCTGCTGAAGAACAAGCTTGCCACCTGCTGGCTGGGGTGTTGGGCGCGCCGGCGCTGGTATTCTGAATCCCACGCCACGAAGGGGCGCCCCCGGGCTTTGTAACAACCTAGGGTCAGGCTGAGTGAGTTTCTAGGTCTCCAATAAAGACAAACCGGAGACTTGGACCTATCCTGTTCCTGGCACGTTCCGGATGTGCCATAGACTGGAACGCGCTCGGGCAGAGTGTTCTGGGCAAGCATGAAGTCACTTTGGGGGCTTCTCCGCGCAGCTGGAATGCAAAGGATTGCACAGTTGCACAAGCAGGCACGCTACAGTAAATTTCACCCGCCGATGACTAGGTCTTCAGAGCTAATGTATCTATTACTTTCAATTTCTATTGCATGCTATAAATAATGGAGAAGGAAATGGCAGCACACTCTAGTATTCTTGTCTGGAAAATCCCACAGAGAGCGAAGCCTGACCGGCTAGAATCCATGAAGTCGCCAAGAGTCGGTGGCAACTTGGCGACTAAATGAGAACTATAAATAAATGCAGTAGTTATTTGCAGTAGACAATAAGGTTAATGAAATAATCTGAGTTCCAGTGACATTCAAATAAAGGAGGCTTTAGAAAAGAGTGGATTAAAATAAATTCTGTCCTCTGCAGGAAATTATTTTTAGTGTATTTATTAATTTTGAAAACATGGAGGGCTGGGGAGAAGTATTTTAGATTATGATTTGTAGGATAAACCCATGCTTAGTCCAGGATTCAGTTACCCCCAAATTTATTTATTTTTTTCTTTTTAAAAAATTTTATTGAAATACGGACATCCTGGAATGAGAAGTCAAGTGGGCCTTAAGAAGCATTACTAAGAACAAAGCTAGTGGAGGTGATGGAATTCCAGCTGAGCTGTTGTAAATCCTTAAAAATGATGCTGTTAAAGTGCTGCACTCAATACACCAGCAAATTTGGAAAACTCAACAGTGGCCACAGGACTGGAAAAGGTCAGTTTTTATTCCAATCCCAAAGAAAGACAATGCCAAAGAATCTTCAAACTACTGCACAATTGCATTTATCTCACACACCAGTGAAGTAATGCTCAAAATCCTTTAAGCTAAGCTTCAAAACACAGGAACTGAGAACTTGAAGCTGTACAGACTGGATTCAGAAAAGGCAGACGAACCAGAGATCAAATTGCCAACATCCCTTGGGTCATAGAAGAAGCAAGAGAATTCCAAAAAAAAATCTGCTTTATTGACTATGCCAAAGCCTTTGACTATGTGGATCACAACAAACTGTGGAAAATTCTTCAAGAGATGGGAATACCAGATCAACTTCCTGACTCCTGAGAAATCTGTATGCAGGTCAAGAAGCAACAGTTAGAACCAGACATGGAACAATAGACTGGTTCTAAATAGGAAAAGGAGTACATCAAGGCTGTATATTGTCACCCTGCTTATTTAACTTATATGCAGAATCAGTTCAGTTCAGTTCAGTTCAGTTCAGTCGCTCAGTCATGTCCGACTCTTTGCGACCCCATGAATCACAGCACGCCAGGCCTCCCTGTCCATCACCAACTCCCGGAGTTCACTCACACTCACGTCCATCGAGTCCGGGATGCCATCCAACCATCTCATCCTCTGTCGTCCCCTTCTCCTGCCCCCAATCTCTCCCAGCATCAGAGTCTTTTCCAATGACTCAACTCTTCACATGAGGTGGCCAAAGTACTTTAGCATCATTCCTTCCAAAGAAATGCCAGGGCTGATCTCCTTCAGAATGGACTGGTTGGATCACCTTGCAGTCCAGGGGACCCTCAAGAGTCTTCTCCAACACCACAGTTCAAACGCATCAATTCTTCGGCGCTCAGCTTTCTTCACAGTCCAACTCTCACATCCATACATGACCACAGGAAAAACCATAGCCTTGACTAGACGGACTTTAGTCGGCAAAGTAATGTCTCTGCTTTTGAATATACTATCTAGGTTGGTCATAACTTTTCTTCCAAGGAGTAAGCGTCTTTTAATTTCATGGCTGCAATCACCATCTGCAGTGATTTTGGAGCCCCCAAAAATAAAGTCTGACACTGTTTCTACTGTTTCCCCATCTATTTCCCATGAAGTGATGGGACCAGATGCCATGATCTTAGTTTTCTGAATGTTGAGCTTTAAGCCAACTTTTTCACTCTCCTCTTTCACTTTCATCAAGAGGATTTTAGTTCCTCTTCACTGTCTGCCATAAGGGTGGTGTCATCTGCATATCTGAGGTTATTGATATTTCTCCTGGCAATCTTGATTCCAGCTTGTGTTCCTTCCAGTCCAGCGTTTCTAATGATGTACTCTGCATAGAAGTTAAATAAGCAGGGTGACGATATACAGCCTTGACGTACTCCTTTTCCTATTTGGAACCAGTCTGTTGTTCCATGTCCAGTTCTAACTGTTGCTTCCTGACCTGCATACAGATTTCTCAAGAGGTAGGTTAGGTGGTCTGGTATTCCCATCTCTTTCAGAATTTTCCACAGTTTATTGTGATCAACACAGACAAAGGCTTTGGCATAGTCAATAAAGCAGAAATAGATGTTTTTCTGGAACTCTCTTGCTTTCTCCATGATCCAGTGGATGTTGGCAATTTGATCTGTGGTTCCTCTGCCTTTTCTAAAACTAGCTTGAACATCAGGAAGTTCACGGTTCACGTATTGCTGAAGCCTGGCTTGGAGAATTTTGAGCATTACTTTACTAGCATGTGAGATGAGTGCAATTGTGCGGTAGTTTGAGCATTCTTTGGCATTGTCTTTCTTTGGAATTGGAATGAAAACTGACCTTTTCCAGTCCTGTGGCCACTGCTGAGTTTTCCAAATTTGCTGGCATATTGAGTGCAGCACTTTCACAGCATCATCTTTCAGGATTTGAAACAGCTCAACTGGAATTCCATCAGCTCCACTAGCTTTGTTAATAGTGATGCTCTCTAAGGCCCACTTGACTTCACATTCCAGGATGTCTGGCTCTAGATTAGTGATCACATCATCATGATTATCTGGGTTGTGAAGATCTTTTTTGTACAGTTCTTCTGTGTATTCTTGCCACCTCTTCTTAATATCTTCTGCTTCTGTTAGGTCCATACCATTTCTGTCCTTTATTGAGCCCATCTTTGCATGAAATGTTCCCTTGGTATCTCTAATTTTCGTGAAGAGATCTCTAGTCTTTCCCATTCTGTTGTTTTCCTCTATTTCTTTGCATGGATCGCTGAAGAAGGCTTTCTTATCTCTTCTTGCTATTCTTTGGAACTCTGCATTCAGATGCTTATATCTTTCCTTTTCTCCTTTGCTTTTCACCTCTCTTCTTTTCACAGCTATTTGTAAGGCTCCCCAGACGGCCATTTTGCTTTTTTGCATTTCTTTTCCATGGGGATGGTCTCGATCCCTGTCTCCTGTACAATATCATGAACCTCATTCCATAGTTCATCAGGCACTCTATCTATCACATCTAGACCCTTAAATCTATTTCTCACTTTCACTGTATAATCATAAGGGATTTGATTTAGGTCATACCTGAATGGTCTAGTGGTTTTCCCTACTTTCTTAATTTAAGTCTGAATTTGCCAATAAGGAGTTCATGATCTGAGCCACAGTCAGCTCCCGGTCTTGTTTTTGTTGACTGTATAGAGCTTCTCCATCTTTGGCTGCAAAGAATATAATCAATCTGATTTTGGTGTTGACCATCTGGTGATGTCCATGTGTAGAGTCTTCTCTTGTGTTGTTGGAAGAGGGTGTTTGCTATGCCCAGTGCATTTTCTTGGCAAAACTCTATTAGTCTTTGCCCTGCTTCATTCCGCATTCTAAGGCCAAATTTGCCTGTTCCTCCAGGTGTTTCTTGACTTCCTACATTTGCATTCCACTCCCCTATAATGAAAAGGACATCTTTTGGGGGTGTTAGTTCTAAAAGATCTTGTAGGTCTTCATAAACCGTTCAACTTCAGTTTCTTTAGCGTTACTGGTTGGGGCATAGACTTGGATAATTGTGATATTGAATGGTTTGCCTTGGAGATGAACAGAGATCATTTCTGTCGTTTTTGAGACTGCATCCAAGTACTGCATTTCGGACTCTTTTGTTGACCATGATGGCTACTCCATTTCTTCTAAGGGATTCCTGCCTGCAGTAGTAGATGTAATGGTCATCTGAGTTAAACTCACCCATTCCAGTCCATTTTAGTTCGCTGATTCCTAGAATGTTGACATTCACCCTTGCCATCTCTTGTTTGACCGCTTCCAATTTGCCTTGATTCATGGACCTGACATTCCAGGTTCCTATGCAATATTGTTCTTTACAGCATCGGATCTTGCTTCTATCACCAGTCACATCCACAACTGGGTATTATTTTTGCTTTGGCTCCATCCCTTCATTCTTTCTGGAGTTATTTCTCCACTGATCTCCAGTAGCATATTGGGCTACATCATGCAAAATGCTCAGGTTGGATGAAGCGCAAGCTGGAATCAAGATTGCCAGGAGAGATAACAATAACCTCAGATATGCAGATGACACCACCCTTATGGCAGAAAGTGAAGAAGAACTAAGGAGCCTCTTGATGAAAGTGAAAGAGGAGAGTGAAAAAATTGGCTTGGAACTCAACATTCAAAAAACGAAAATTGTGGCATCCGGTCCCATCACTTCATGGCAAATAGATGGGGAAACAATGGAAACAGTAAGAGACTTTATTTTCTTGGACTCCAAAGTCACTTCAGTTGGTGACTGCAGCCATGAAATTAAAAGATGCTTGCTCCTTGGAAAAAAAGCTTTGACCAAACTAGACAGCATATTAAAAGGCAGAGACATTACTTTGCTGACAAATGTCCATCTAATCAAAGCTATGGTTTTTCCAGTAGTCATGTATGGATGTGAGAGTTGGATTATAAAGACAGTTGAGGGCCGAATAATTGATGCTTTTGACTGTGGTGTTGGAGAAGAGTCTTGAGAGTCCCTTTGAACTTCTAGGAGATCAAACCAGTCCATCTTAAAGGCAATCAGCCCTGAATATTCACTGGAAGGACTGATGCTGAAGCTGAAGCTCCAATTCTTTGGCCACCTGATTGGAAGAACTGACTCATTTGAAAAGACCCTGATGCTGGGAAAGGTTGAAGGCAGGAGGAGAAAGGGACAACAAAGGATGAAATGGTTGGATGGCATCACCAACTTGATGGACATGAATTTGAGCAGGCTTCGGGAGTTGGTGATGGACAGGGAAGGCTGGTGTGCTGCAGTCCGTGGGGTAACAAAGAATCAGACGTAACCAAGCAACTGAATTGAACTGGAACTGTCATGGCACCTCTGGGTATGTCATTTCACTTGCTGATTGAGGATCAAGGTCTAGTCTTGTCTGCCATCTTGGCCCCATTTGTTTCTACTGAGTTTATGTTGTGTCCTTGGGCTATGTCATTCTTTCAAAGCTTGTGCCCTGCCCCTTTCTCTCCTGTTATAATGGACATGAGTTTGAGGAAACTCAGGGAGATAGTGAAGGACAGGGAAGCCTGCCATGCTGTAGTCCATCAGGTCACAAAGAGTTGGGCATGACTTAGCAACTGAACAACAGCAACAGTTGATTTATAATGCTGAGCTGATTTCTGCTGTACAGCAAAATGATTTAGATATACATTACATAAATATATTATTCTTTTTTAACGTTCCTTTCCATTATGGTTTATCACAGAACACTGAACATAGTTCCCTGTGCTATACAGTTGTTGTTATTTAGTTGCAAAGTCACATCCGACTCTTTGTGACCCCATGGAACGTAGCCCATTTGGCTCTTCTGTCCAAGGGGTTCTCCTGGCAAGAATATCGAGTGGGTTGCCATTTCCTTCTGCACCAAAATTTATTTTTAAAGTTATCTCTGATATTGGATTTTTATTACTCTCAAAGATTATGAAGGGCACTATGCAAACTGCATTTTGGACACTCGAGGGCACTGGTATTTTTCCCAAGAGAAAATGAAGATTTTTTTAGGTTGAAAGAACCTCTTGATGAAGGTGAAAGAGGAGAGTGAAAAAGCCAGCTTAAAACTCAGCATTCAAAAAACTAAGATCATGGAATCCTGTTCTATCACTTCATGGCAAATAGAAGGGGAAAAGTGGAAACAATGACAGATTTTCTTTTTTCTTGGGCTCCAAAATCACTGCAGATGGTGACGGCTTGCATGAAATTAAAACACGCTTGCCCCTTGGAAGGAAAGTTATGACTGACTTAGCCAGTGTATTAAAAGGCAGAGACATCATGTTGCTGATAAAGGTCCGTAGAGTCAAAGGTATGGTTTTTCCAGTAGTCATGTATGAATGTGAGAGTTGGACCATAAAAAGGGCCTAGCACTAAAGAATTGATGCTTTGGAATTGTGGTGCTGGAGAAGACTCTTGAGAGTCCTTTGGACACCAAGGAGATCAAACCAGTCAATTCTAAAGAAAATGTTTGTGCAGAATTGATTACATATGGTTTTGTAGTTTCATCTTGAATCTGAGACCCCAAATAACCTGAGATTATAAATTTACTTCATGTTATATCAGGTTCTTGTGGTTTATTACCCCTTGCCCACTACTCAAATTATTTGTAAATGTATACACTTTTGTTCCAAAAAGGATTTAGGGCAGTCTTCGAGATGTATACAATATAGCATGACAGAAGACATTGAGTATAGGTGAAGAAAATGAGGTAAAGACTGAATAAATACAGGAAAGTATACAGAGCCAAGGTGAGTTTAACCACAAAATGTATTCCATCAAATCCTAAACAGTGCCAAAAGGGGGCTATACATTTGGCTCTAAGCCAGTGTGGGAGGCAAGGTGACACTTAAGAGGGTCTCAGCATCTAAAACAGTGTTTCCTAAGCTCGTAATGTAGGAGGTACTTTTCAATTGAAAAGCTTTTTTTTTTTTTGTAGAGTCAGAGAAGTGGCTTATATTAATATATATAGATATATGCACGTTATACTGATACCTCTCATACAGCTATAAAATAAAAAATTTATAAGGAAAATGATTAGGACCAAAACTATAAAAAACATTACCATTGTGTGTTAGTTCGCTTAGTCGTGTCTGACTCTTTGCAACCCCATGGACTGTAGCTCACCAGGGCTCACTGTCCATGGAGTTCTCCAGGCAAGAATACTAGAGTAGGTTTCTATCCCCTTCTCCACGGGATCTTCCTGACCCAGGGGTTGAACCTGGGTCTCCTGCATTGCAGGCATATTCTTTACTGTCTGAGTCACCAGGGAAGCCCATATTACCATTTACAACATTAATTAAATGTAATAGATGATAAATGCTGAAATTATATTACTCTTGCAATTTGAATATGAGACTTTCTGCTCACATTCTGATTCTTTTGAATTTAGCTTGGCTTTTCTATTGGATGCCATATAAGGATTCATTTAGAAATTCTTCCAGACTCACAGACATAGAGAACAGACTTGCAGTTGCCAAGGGAGAGAAGGGGTAGGGGAGGAAAGCAGAGTCTGGGAGGAACAGATTGGGAGTTTCTGGTTAGCACATGCAACTATCATGTATTGTTGTTGTTCAGCCACTAAGTTGTTTCCAACTCTTTTCAACCCTATGGACTGCAGCGTGCCAGGCTCCTCTGTTCTCTACTGTCTCCCAGAGTTTGCTCAAATTCATGTCCAATGAGTCAGTGATACTATCTAACCATCTCATCCTCTGCCACCCACTTCTCCTTTTGCTTTCAATCTTTCCTAACATCAGAGTCTTTTCCAGTGAGTCAGCTCTTTGTATTAGGTGGCCAAAGTAGTGAAGCTTCAGCTTCAGGATCAGTCCTTCCAATAAATATTCAGGACTGATTTTCTTTAGGACTGACTGGTTTGATCTCTTTGCAGTCCAGGGGACTCTCAGGAGTCTTCTCCAGAGCCACAATTCCAAAGCATCAGTGCTTCAGCTCTCAGCCACCTTTATGGTCCAACTCTCACATCCGTACACGACTACTGGAAAAACCAGAGCTTTGGCTATATGGACCTTTGTCGGTAAAGTGTTGTCTCTGCTTTTTAATATGCTGTCTAGATTGGTCATAGCTTTTCTTCCAAGGAGCAAGCATCTTTTAATTTCATGGCTGCAGTCACCATCTGCAGTGATTTTGGAGCCCCAAAAAATAAAGTCTGTCACTGTTTCCACTTTTTCCCTATTTCCCATGAAGAGGTAGGACCCGATGCCAAGATCTTAGTTTGTTGAATGCTGAGGGGTTTTTGTTTGTTTTCTTATTTACTCATTTATTTTCGCCTGCACTGGGTCTCCACTGCTGTGTGAGGGCCTTCTCTAGTTTGGGAGAGTGGGTGCTACTCTTTGTTGCAGGGCATGGCTTCTCTTGTTGTGGAGCACAGTCTCCAGGTGCACTTGCTTCAGTAGTTGCAGCCTGCAGGCTCTAGAGCATGGGCTCAGTAATCGTGGTGCATGGCCTAGTTGCTGTGCGTCATGTGGAATCTTCCCATACCACGGATAGAACCCGTGTTCCCTGCATTGGTAGGAGGATTCTTATCCACTGTGCCACCAGGGAAGTCCAAATGCTGAATTTTAAGCCAACTTTTTCACTCTCTTCTTTCACCTTCATCAAGAGGCTCCTTAGCTCCTCTTCACTTTCTGCCATTAGCGTGGTATCATCTGCATATCTGAGATTGCTGATATTTCTCCTGGCAATCCTGATTCTAGCTTGTGAGTCATACAGCCTGGCATTTCACATAATGTATTCAGCATAGAAGTTAAATAAGCAGGCTGACAATATATAGCCTTTACGTACTCCTTTCCCAATTTTGAATGCCAACCCACTTCAGTATTCTTGCCTGGAGAATATCATGGACAGAGGAGCCTGGCGGGCTACAGTCCATGGGATCAAAAAGAGTTGGCCACAATTGAGGGACTAACACTTATACTTATTGTTCCATGTCCGGTTCTAACTGTTGCTTCTTGTCCTGCATACAGGTTTCTCAGGAGACAGATAAGGTGGTCTGATATTCCCATCTCTTTAAAAAAGTTTCACAGTTTGTTGTGATCCACACAGTCAAAGGCTTTAGCATAGTCAATGAAGCAGATGTTTTTCTGTAATTCCCTTGTTTTTCCTATGATTCAACAGATGTTGGCAATTTGATCTCTGGTTCTTCCCCCTTTTCTAAATCCAGTTTGTACTTCTGGAATTCCTCTGTTCCTGTGCTGTTGAAGCCTAACTTAAAGGATGTTACCTTCTAGCATGGTAAAAAGGTTCGCATTCATGTGAAATGAATGCAGTTGTGCAGTAGTTCAAACATTCTTTGGCCTTGCCCTTCTTTGGGATTGAAATGAAAACTGACCTTTTCCAGTCCTGTGGCCACTGCTGAGTTTTCTGAATTTGCTGGGATACTGAGTGCATCAATTTAACAGCATCATCTTTTAGGATTTTAAATAGTCCTCGTCCCATTAGTTCATGGCAAATAGAAGGGGGAAAACTGGAAGCAGTGACAGATTTTATTTTCCTGGGCTCCAAAATCACTGTGGCCGGTGACTGCAGTCATGAAATTAAAAAACTCTCATGTATAGAATGGATAAACAACAAGGTCCTACTGTATAGCACAGGGAACTATATTCAATGTCCTGTGATAAGCCATAATGGAAAAGAATATACAAAAGAATGTATATATATGTATAATTGAATCACTTTGCTGAAAGCAGAAACACAAGATTGTAAATCAAATATGTGTTGATAAAAACAGACCACAATCAATTTTCTGTTTGATTTATATTGCGTGCCTTGACACCATTTGCCTTTCATTTGGCAAATAAGAAAATTTGAATATTTTAATGTTACCAGGTCCCAAATATTATAAACACAAATATAAACATGTGCCATGAAATTTCAGTTCAGTTTAGTCACTCAGTCGTGTCTGACTCTTTACAACTCCATGAACCACAGCACGCCAGTCCTCCCTGTCCATCACCAACTGCCAGTCTACCCAAACTCATGTCCATTGAGTCGGGGATGCCATCCAATCACTCATCTTCTGTTGTCCCCTTCTCCTCCTGCCTTCAATCTTTCCCAGCATCAGGGTCTTTTCAAATGAGTCAGTTTGCATCAGGTGGCCAAAGTATTGCAGTTTCAGCTTCAGCATCAGTCCTTCCCATGAATATTCAGGACTGATTTCCTTCAGAATGGACTGGTTGGATCTCCTTGCAGTCCAAGGGACTCTCAAGAGTCTTCTCCAACACCACGGTTCAAAAGCATCAATTCTTTGGTGCTCAGCTTTCTTCACAGTGCAACTCTCACATCCATACATGACCACTGGAAAAATCATAGTCTTGACTAGGTGGATCTTTGTTGACAGAGTAATGTCTCTGCTTTTGAATATGCTGTCTAGGTTGGTCATAACTTTCCTTCCAAGGAGTAAGCATCTTTTAATTTCATGGCTGCAATCACCATCTGCAGTGATTTTAGTTCAGTTCAGTCACTCAGTAGTGTCCGACTCTTTGCGACCCCATGAATCGCAGCACACCAGGCCTGCCTGTCCATCACCATCTCCTGGAGTTCACTCAGACTCATGTCCATCGAGTCCGGGATGCCATCCAGCCATCTCATCCTCGGTCGTCCCCTTCTCCTCCTGCTCCCAATCCCTCCCAGCATCAGAGTCTTTTCCAATGAGTCAGCTCTATGCATGAGGTGGCCAAAGTACTGGAGCTTCAGCCTTAGTCTCGTTCCTTCCAAAGAAATCCCAGGGTTGATCTCCTTCAGAATGGACTGGTTGGATCTCCTTGCAGTCCAAGGGACTCTCAAGAGTCTTCTCCAACACCACAGTTCAAAAGCATCAATTCTTCGGCGCTCAGCCTTCTTCACAGTCCAACTCTCACATCCATACATGACTACTAGAAAAACCATAGCCTTGACTAGATGGACCTTAGTCGGCAAAATGTCTCTGCTTTTGAATATACTGTCTAGGTTGGTCATAACTTTTCTTCCAAGGAGTAAGTGTCTTTTAATTTCATGGCTGCAGTCACCAGTTGCAGTGATTTTGGAGCCCTCCAAAATAAAGTCTGACACTGTTTGGAGCCCCCCAAAATACAGTTAGCCACTGTTTCCCCATCTATTTGCCATGAAGTGATGGGACCGGATGCCATGACCTTAGTTTTCTGAATGTTGAGCTTTAAGCCAACGTTTTCACTCTCCTCTTTCACTTTCATCAAGAGGCTCTTTAGTTCTTCTTCACTTGCTAGAACTGTGAGGAAATAACCTTCTGTTATCTAAGCCACCCAGTCTGTGGCCTTTTACAGCAAACTAATTCAAGCCTGTGGGCTTTCCTGGTGGCTCAGACAGTAAAGGATATTCCTGCAATGCAGGAGACCCAGGTTGGATCCCTGGGTTGGGAAGATCTCCTGGAGAAGGGAATGGCAATGTACTCCAGTATTCTTGCCTGGAGAATTCCATGGACAGAGGAGCCTGGTTGGCTATAGTGTATGGGCTCGCAAAGAGTCGGACAGGACTGAGAGACAACAACAACGCAAACATGTGTTGATAGTAGTTGAAGCCATACAGTGACTGAGATCATCTAGAAATAGAGGGAGAATAAAAGTCTGCCTCCACAAGAACTCTGGAGAACACTTACTATCTCTAGGAGCCAGGTGAAGAAGTCCTGCAAAGAGAATGAGAGGGACTCTCGGTGGTGTGGTAGAAGAGTCAGCAGAGCCCAAGGGAGAGCCAAAGGAAGAGAAAGTTTCCATAATGGAGGAAATGCTACAGAGAGGTCGACGAAGTCAAAGCCTGAAAATAATTCTGGTAAGTAGAATGCACTTTAAGAGGAGTAATTCCAGCAGAATGATTTTGATAGAAGCCATACTGCAAGACACTGGTCCCCAACCTTTTTGGCACCAGGGGTTGGTTTCGTGGAATACAGTTCTTCCATGGATAAGGTGGGAGGGTAGGGGTGGGGGAGTCTAGGGGGTGGTTTTGAGATCATTCAAGCACATTACATTTATTGTGCACTTTGTTATTATTACATCAGCTCCACCTCAAGATCATCAGGCATTAGATCCCATAGGTTGCAGACCCCTGTTATAGGAGACTGAAATGTGAATGGGAGGTTGGGGAAGGGAGACATGAAAACTTTTTCAAGAAGATTGATTTCAAGTGAAGAAGCGTGCTTTATTAAGTCTTGCATGCGTTTTGTGTCCAACTCTTTGCGACCCCATGTACTGTAGCACGCCAAGCTCCTCTGTCTATGGTGTTCTCCAGACAAGAATTTGGAGAAGGAAATGGTAACCCACTCCAGTATTCTTGCCTGGAGAATCCCAGGGACGGGGGAGCCTGGTGGGCTGCCTTCTATGGGGTGGCACAGAGTTGGACACGACTGAAGCGACTTAGCAGCAGCAGCAGCAGAATGCAAAAGTATAAATGAAATAAAGTAAAAACCCAACAGTTTAAAACCCTGGTTTGGATTCCAGTGAGACCACAAATGAACGAAATGATTAGGGCAAATTATAGAAGTACTCCTGCCTTCAATTACCCATGCACCTTCCAGCAACATGCCTTCAATTACCCATGCACCTTCCAGCAACAAAGAATCTTCAAGGCAGTTGAAAATTAAGTTTCTGGTCTCTACTTTAGGAGAATAGTTATTTGGCTCTTAGTTCTGATCCGGTAATTCTGTTACTCATTCAAGGGTTAAATCTTGGAGACGTCCAGTCCAAGGAGTAGTTGAAAAGCAACTGTTGCTAGGTGTATTCTGGTAGCTAATGTCTTTCCCTCCGTAGGTAACTGAATTCTTTATCGCCTATGATCACTTCTGTGCTTCACCTGGCTTTTTCCTGCCTGCTTCTATGTCTGGGCTAGATTGGTACTCCCTTTTCCTCTTCTATGTTCCTTTCAGTCAACTATCAGCTGTTATCCTCTTCCCTCTGAGATGTTCATAGGATAAATAAATGCATTAAAAAAAAAAAAAAGAATACTGGAGTGGGTTGCCATGCCCTTCTCCAGGGGATCTTCCTGACACAGGGATCAAACCCATGTCTCCCTGTGGCTCCTGCACTGTAGGCCGATTCTTTACCACTGAGTCATCGGGGAAGCCCTTATCAAGTCTTCATAAGCATAATTTCTGATGATTGCATAATTGCCCATCACTTGATTATATTACTTTTATGTTTGTGTTGGTTAGAAATGTTTCCTTATTTATCTATTTACTTATTACTATTTTAAATAATTGTGACAAGGATATTTTATTTATTTATCTGGCTCAGTCAGGTCTTAGTTGAAGCATGCAAAGAGCTTCATTATATCATGTGAGAACTTTCATTGCAGTACCGGACTCTCTAGTTGTAGTAAACAGGCTCAGTAGTTGGGGTACGTGGGCTTAGTTGGCACAGGGTCAGTAGTTGGGGTGCGTGGGCTTAGTTGCACCATGGCATGTGAGGTCTTGGTTCCCTGACCAGGGATCGAACCCACATCTCCTGCATTGCAAAGTGGATTCTTAACCGCTGGACCACAAGGCAAGTCCTGACAAAGATATTTATATATCCTTTATTTTACACTCAAATCAATTTCTTAAGTTAGATTGCTAGAATTAAAATAGTTGAATCAAGGAGTACAAACATTGTTAAGGTGTTTATTAGATCCATCAAATTATTATTTAGGAGGGATATACCAATTTATGTCTTCACATGCAGTGTGAGAGAGTTCCGACTTCATTACATCCTACCCAGAAATGAATTTTGTGATTTTTAAAAGCATCCTTATATTACCTATGAAAGGGAACTATGCCTCCCTAGACAGCTGGCTGGTTCTAGGCCTGGGGAGAGGAAAGTTCAAGAGGAGCCTGGTACGTTTGTGTCAGCACGTAAGGAAATGCTCAAAAAGTGATGGAGGCATGTTAAGTGGACCCAAAAGCCAGCTGGAAGGGGCTCTCACTGAGCAAATTGAGAACAACTTGAGCATCAGAAAGAATGGTCTCAGTAATAAATTATAACATATTGAAACATATAACATATCACAAATTCATACCGATAGTGTTAAAAGATAAACTGAGGCACGTTACAGTTTTTAAGAGTTTATTTGACCGAGAATTGGTCATCACCAAATGGAAAGTGGTTAAGAGCACTCCATAGAAAGGGGCTAGAGGAAAAGACTTTTATAGAGAAGAGGCAGACGTCAAGCAAGGAACTTTATTTAATTGGCTATGGCTTAAGCTAATGGCTTATTCGAGAAAGCCTAGGTGGTTGTTTGTGATTTTGTCCCTGGGTTTTGAATGCCTAACCTTGAGGCATTAGAGGCTTAGGTTTTGGTTTGCTTACACAGGCTACTAAGGCACTGGAACTGCCTCAGTCTAATGGCTTCCTTATTTAATTCATTTAATATTACTAATCAATATATAAAAAAAGAAAGACTAAGACTATTTATTTTCAGTACAAGCACAACTAATACATATAGAGGAATATAAGCATAGTACTGTCATAAAACAATAGACTCAGCAAAAATTATAAATATGTGCCCTGATTGTTACCAAAAGGAGTGTGTGTGTCTGGCTGCTTTCTGCTCAAAAGCTGATAAACAAGCCAGGTTAGTGGAAAGGAAAGTTTGTTTGTTCAGATGCTGGCAACTGGAGCGGGGGAGGGTAGCATACATCTGTCCAAAGGCCGACTCCCCGACTCCCCAGCCGCGGGGTCCCGCCCTCCCTCGACATCCCCCCCTCCCCCAACAAGCAGGGGGGTAAGGAGAGCTTTTATAAACAGAGTGGTGGTGGGAGGGGTGCTACATGCAGAAACAGCATAATCATCTCTAACAGTCATCTTCACATTTGTCATCAGTGGTCTGACCAGCATTATCTTGATTGTTTTAGGTACAATTAATCTTCAGTTCCAGGGTCCATTTGTTCCCATTTTGAATTGTGGCAGCTCATGTCCTGGGTACAGTCTGGTCATCATGTCATTAACTTCTCCACCTGGTGTTTGGTATCCGTAAGACAGTTCATAGGCTATGATAACCCAGAATATTATCTACAGCCCTTGAGAAAGAACTAAAGGTCCTTGACTATGCTTAATGACGACATTATTATTATCTAGTCTCCTTTCACTGTTTTCCTTTGTTTACACATGTTCTCATTTCTCTGATTAAACTTATTCTTTGACTAAAGTTTTCCACAGGCAAGAGGCAGGTAGATGACATGGTGCAGGGAGGGTCCTGCTCCGTTTCATGATGAGTTTTTCTTTCTACTATATATATATATATGATATATTTGAAGTATAATTGATTTACAACCTATGAGAGTTTTAGAGGAGAATGTTTACACAAATATCTCTCTACAGATATAATTCAGCTGGAGTTAATTTTGATGTCTGGAACAAGTTGAGAATGTAAATTGATTTTTTCCCCCTGTTTTCTGTCTCCTTTTCACAGAAATTAAACTGTATGCCAATACATATATTAGACTATAAGCTTCTTGAGGACATCCTGTTCACAGTTGTATCCCTTGTGCAGAACTAACACATTTTCCACCAAATTAGTCACTCAAAAAATATTCATCAAATAACTATTTTGTTTACCATTATTAAGTTAAACCAGGGGAATCTTAGACAGACTTGGCTCTAATGTCCTAGTAGCCTAAGTAAGCAAACCAAAACCTAAGCCTGTAATAACTTGAGGTTAGAAATTTGAAACCAAAGGGTAACCAATTACCAATGGCCACCTAGGCTTTCCTAAATAAGGCAGCTGCCTAAGCTAGAGTCAATCCATTTTCTTGTGTTGACTCTTTGTAAGTCTATCCCCCAATTCCTGTTGCTGGCGTGCTTCTAACTAACCACTTTGCATTTGGTGACGCCCCATTCTTGCTCTAATAAATTCTTAAAGGTTTTAATATGCCTCAGTTTATCTTTTACCATGTGTGGAGTTACTTTATTTACTAGGGTCTTAACTGGACTATCCTGTTCATATGATGTCTTGGTCTAATTTATACTTTGTTGTAGGTTTGTGAAGTATTAATATCACCAGGCTAGTTTTCTGGAAGGCATAGACATTTAGGAGCTGAGGAGGAGTCACTGGGAAAAGAGAGGCTGAAGACATGATGTCAACACCTGTAATAGGGAAGAAATTTGGACTCTACTACGGCTGCTGCTGCTGCTAAGTCACTTCAGTCGTGTCTGACTCTGTGTGACCCCATAGACGACAGCCCACCAGGCTCCCCCGTCCCTGGGATTCTCCAGGCAAGAACACTGGAGTGGGTTGCCATTTCCTTCTCCAATGCATGAAAGTGAAAAGTCAAAGTGAAGTCACTCAGCCGTGCGTAACTTTTAGCAACCCCATGGACTGCAGCCTACCAGGCTCCTCTGTCCATGGGATTTTCCAGGCAAGAGTACTGGAGTGGGGTGCCATTGCCTTCTCTGACTCTACTACAAGTTAACCACTAAAGGGATATTACCTCTAAGCTTCTGTGCATGTGTATTCAGTTGTATCTGACTCTACTATAGTCTGCCAGGCTCCTCTGTCCATGAGGATTCTCCAAGCAAGAATACAGCAGTGGGTTGCCGAGTCCTCCTCCAAGGGATCTTCCCTGATCCAGGGATTGAACCTGCATCTCTTCTGTCACCTGCATTGGCAAGCAGGTTCTTTACCACTAGCACCACCTGGGGAGCCCTGCCTGTAAGCTTAAATTATACATAATAACCCATCTCCAGGAACTTTGCCTCCTAGGTAATGAGCATTAAACTAAATTGCCTTTGTTTAGCACACAGGAAACAACCCTGACCAGGCACAATGAAGGGAGGAAAAAATTAACACATCCCCTTAGGGGGCTGACTGGAATCTGGAAATGTTTGACTTTACTCCTTTTCCTTTTAGTATAAAAGAATCCTAAATTTTAACTCAGGCAACATGGTTCTTTGGGGTATGAGTCTACCATCTTCTTGGTTTGCTGGTTTTCTGAATAAAGTCACTCTTTCTTGGCCCAACAACTTGTCTCTTCATTTACTGGCCTGTCATGCTGCAGCAATATGAGCTTGGATGTGGTGACTTCCAAGGGGAGAGATGAGAAGGTGGATTCCGAGCTGGGAGGATTGAACCGGGCAAGAAGAGGCTCTTTTCACTCAGAGGGCAGGAGTCAGGCCAGAGTGGATGGATGCATGTGCCTACTCAGTTGTGTCAGACTCTTTGTGACTCCATGGACTGTAGCCCGCCAGGCTCCTCTGTCCAAGGCATTTCCCAAGCAAGAATACTGGAGTGGGTTGTCATTTCCTTCTCCAGGGGATCTTCCCGACCCAGGGATCAAACCCATGCCTCCTGCATGGGCAGATGGATTCCTTACTGCTGCACCACCTGGGAAGCGGTAAGGGTGGATGTGGATGCAGGTAAATGTGGTAGGGGTGGTTAGGTACTTAGGGATTGCACTGAATAGCTCAGGCTGTTCCACTCAGGTAGAATAAGATTCTCTTGTTGAGAATAATATAACGCGGGTAAGGGGTGGTGGTGGTGGTGGTGGTGGTGGTGGCGGCGGCGGCAGCTATTGCAGTAGTGAGGAATGGAAGAGGAAGTTGACTTACCAATTCCTAGGGTGATTGCTGAGGCGCTCAGCTGAGGATGGTGACTGAGATTTATACCGCTACCAGACTTCAGGCTTCCATGCTACTGTCCAGTGGCTGCAAAGATCCAACTCAAGGAAAATTGGGTGAGAATTTGCCAAAACTCTTGGGGGAACTAGGCCTGCAGAATTTAATTAGAATAGCACCTCACTTTGGGGTTCATCTCTTCTGACTGCTCCTGCCAACTTCCACATCCTGTCAGCAGGACAAAATGATGGGTAACGAGAGCCAGGCTGAGCAAGTCGGGGCTTGGTAACATGTGCACCAGTCTTTGCATCACAAAACTTGAATGAAAGAATTAGCTAGCGCTAACATCACTGGATTAGACACATTGTACAAATGCTTTACGTACAATGTTTTACCTAGCCTTCACAAAACTATCTGTGAAGGCTACTATCCTTAGTCCCACTTTACAGATAAGAGGTCTAGTGAAGTGAAGTCGTTCAGTCGTGTCCGACTCTTTGCGATCCCGTGGACTGTAGCCTGCCAGGCTCCTCTGTCCATGGGATTCTCCAGGCAAGAATACTTGAGTGGGTTACCATTTCCTTTTCTAGGGGATCTTCCCGACCCAGGCATCGAACACCGGTCTCCCGCATTGGAGGCAGACACTTTAACCTCTGAGCCACCAGGGAAGCCATAAGAGGTTTAGAGCCTGAAGAAATTGGTAATTTGATTAAGATCCCGTGTCCATTTAGCAGCATCTCTCAAGTCTGATAGCAGTGTTCGCTCTAGGCACAAGTGTCAGTCCGTAAGAAAGCTGAGCGCGGTAAGATTCATTTCAGTTCAGTTCAGTCGCTCAGTCGTGTCCCATTCTTTGAGACCCATGGACTGCAGCACTCCAGACTTCCCTGTCCATCTCCAACTCCCGGAGCTTACTCAAACTCATGTCCATTGAGTCGGTGATGCCAACCAACCATCTCATCCTCTGTCGTATAAGTGCCCATATTATCGAAAACATACGGTAACCACAGTCCGCCTGCA
This sequence comes from Oryx dammah, assembly GCF_014754425.2. NCBI lineage: Eukaryota > Metazoa > Chordata > Mammalia > Artiodactyla > Bovidae > Oryx > Oryx dammah. The sequence goes on along the minus strand of NW_024070211.1, from coordinate 39,234,117 downwards.
CCCGTCTGGTGACCCGGCACGCAAGATACTCACGCGCGCAGTCGCCGTGGCTTCCTCTAGGAAAACAGGCGGCTTAATCTCGGTCAAGGTGTCGAGCACGACTCTATCTGGGCTGGATTCCTTCTGCCTGAGCGTCCGATCCGAACGTCGTGAGGGCGGGGCACGGAGGGCGGAGCCGCCGCCCGGAGAGTTGCGGATTGGAGGGGAGGAGGAACAGGGGGCGGAGCCTTGGTGAGAAGCGAGAAGCTGCAGCAACCATGTAAGCAGCTTTGATTCTGCCGCAACCGCCGGCGGCCTGAGTACCGCGGCGCTAGGCTCCCAAACTGTCTTTCTGCTCCTGGACCGGGTGAACCCGAGGCTGGGGTGGAGGGTGGCCTGCGGGGCTGGGGCGGGAAGCTCAGGTAAGGGAGGGACTTGGCGCGCGGACGGTTGGGCCTGAGTGTGGGGAAGAAGGCGGGTTTAGGAAGCTCTATGGCCGGAGCGGTGGGGAACTCTGAAGTGAAGGAGACAGCTGGGCTTCACAACTAGGGCTGAGGCCGGGCTGCGGCGGAGGCCGGGTAGGGAAGGGCAGAGAACCTGTGCTCCAATTCAGGCGGCTCCCCTGATTCCCCGGTTGCCCCTTGTGTAGCGAGTGGGGAAGGGATCCGGGTGGGACTGTCTTGGAGAGGTTTCCTTGGAAGCATTTGAAGTTCCCTTGCTCCTGTCTTGTTCCGTGTACTTGAACTTATTTCTGAGGTCCCTAGTCCAGTTCCTCCTCTCTCTGATGGATAAGCTCTGAGCCTGTGTTTCAGAGGTGCATACGTAGACTAGACAAAAAAGTTCCTAATCTACAGAAACGATACCAGTAGTGAGGTTTCAGGTATATATTTATTCTCCTATAGTGCTTGTCTGCTGTTTGAGCCCATTCCGTTTGTACCTGTGTCAGTCTCTTGAGGAGAAGACCTGATTTCCCAGTTAGTATTTTCCCTTTGCTTAGAACGTTCCCAACAAGCGGATGAGAATGGAATATTTTTAGGAATTTAGGAATCTTCTGGTTTATATAGAAGTTATTATTAAGACATTCAAGAAATATGAGAAATACTGGAATTCCGTATGTCATTTCTGTTTATCTGATGCGTGTATTTATTAAATTATCCCGTACTGATTCAGTGCACATTCTTGTAAATTTACTTCGATATTGACAGGAGAGATGGTCTTTTGTTATATTGTAGTGTTTTGTTTCTGATCTATTTGAATCTTGTTTTCTAGCACTCCCAAGCTCCCACTGTTAGAATTCTTACAAAAAAATTCTTAATTTTTTTCTGTTGGATTCGAGTTTGTGACAGAGGTGAGCAGGTTAAGTTTCTGTTGAAAAAGCAAGACTACTCTCCCATGTCCTCTTTTTCTTCTTTCTGGGAAGAAGAATATGGATCATGTGGTTTTCCTTTAGAAAGCCTCCATCTATTGGTTTGTCAGTCAACAATTGAACACAAAAAATCTTTGTAGATGGAAACTAACATTTCTAGTGTTCAGCTGTCCTGCATTGTTAGATATATTTTGAGTTTTTTGTTTTTTTTTTTTTTTAAACACTGTAGTACTTAGAAATGACTGAACTGATACTTGGGTTTTTCTGTCTGCTAACATTTTGATTTAACTAGTGGAGTAGGCTTATTTTCTAAATGTCAATTCCTGACAAGCCTTTTGATAGTGTTTAGTGGAAGTGCATATACAAGTCTGCAAAGGAAAAGAGGCAATGTGTTGGTGATACATGAGAGAGGTCTTTGAATGAGTAAGTGAATACTTCAAGTTACCTCTCAGATAGGAAATAATCCTAGTTTATGTCACAGACAGTTATTATTAAGCTACCAGAGAAAGAGTTATGTAAGGTAGTTTTTTCATGGTTGTGATATCGTTATATAATTATTATGATTAACTGTGTGATTGTATCTTTTAGAGACTACATTGGTCAGTATTTTCATGGTAATTTTTATCCTCACATCTCCAAAGTTTAGTAAAAGTTTGTGGGTGACTCTCTTAGGTGTGATGCTGACTTTGCAGGAAGGTTGCTTTATTCCTCTCATGTTACTTGTGTCAAAGCAGAGTGTAGGATGTTCTCTGAGACCTTCAGCTTGCTACTGTTGTTACTGCGGTCACCTCTCTTTTTTACTTTTTTGAGTTTACACTTGGTCAGTCAATCATCAGCTAATTTCCCAACCCTTTCTGTGGGAGTGTGGGTTATCAGGACACTTTAGAAGGACGTGTCCTTTCCTTCCTTCCTTCCTTTGCTCCTTCAGTCCCTTCCTCTTTTTCTTCCCCCCACCCCTTTCCAATAAATGTTGCCAAAATTCTTTTTGTCAGTGGTTTTATTTTTGTTTTGTTTAATGAACAATTAAATTATTAATCAGGCAACATCCTTAACAGTTAGAATTCAAATAGACCAGAATTGAAAGTCTGTGAAGTGCTACAAAATAATTTTGCTCTAAAGACTAATTCTGTGCCTTTTATGGGCAAGTACTCTGCTAAAAGTGCTTCACATACACTATCCCACTTAGTCACACTATGCCTCAGTTTCCACTATGTAAAATGAGGATGGTAATATATGTCTTACAAGGCTCTTAGGTGGGTTTATTCAGCTAAGAAATTTCAGTCAAAATTTGAAACCAAGAGTGTATGCCTCCAAAACCATTACAAACCTGAAATACCTCTTTTATTAAAAGAGGAAATAACTAGATAAAAAATGCTGCCCTCTTGGAGGGAAAAAGTATTTCTGGAGTGAAACTTGGCGTCTGGTTATAGTTGGACCACTGAAGAGCTTATGTGACCCTCAAGAAAGTTGTTTTGGGGTCAGTGTACATTGGTTGCCTCAGAGGTAAAATGTAGTAATAAGGCCAGTTTTGTGTTGCAGGCATTTATAGAAATGAAATGAGATGGTAGGTAGGATTTTGAAAGTGAAGAGCTTTTTTTAAGAGTGTAGTGTCCTTGTAAATATAAGATTACACGCTATAGCACTTTATGAGTTATGCATAGTTCATGGTCTTCTGTTTTATTTGAAGTATTAATCAATATGGCAGAAAATAGACATCTGTGCTTTTCTGTTACCTGCATCTGAGGATGTAGGTAATAGTCCTTTGGTTGAATTATCATTTTTGGTTATTTAGGGGAAAAAAAAGCACTTTAAGATCTTCATTTTAATGCCTACATGAGTTTAGACTTAAGGAGAAAAACCAGGCTTCTATACCTAGGAGCACATGTAATGGGGATCAGCTTTGTTGGTTTAGATCGTTCTCATAACTGATGAGACATAGTTTGAGGTAACTTTTGAGGTTATATAGAAATGTCATTAAGGAATGACTTTTATTTCCTGTTCTTGGAAGTAGTTATTTTTTAATACTATTTAAAAAGGAAACATGGGAATAAGTAAAATAAAACTTTGAAGAATTTGTATGCTTTTGTAAAACAAGTTTACCACCCCCCCAACTTTAAAGAGCTGTTTCTTTTTCAAGAAAAAAAATCTTAGAATGAAAAACATATAAATAAAGTGAAAAATCTTTTTTTCCTTTTTGCCTGTTCACATTTTTTCCTTGCTTTCAAATTTTTAATACTTTGGGGTGTTTTTTTTTTTATTTGAAACTACAAATACATATACATAAATACAAATACCTAAAAATATATTAATTTTGAAAATGAGATTGACTGTAAACGTTCCTAGTTTTAGATAATTGAAACTCTTCCTTATCATCTAGACTGCAGTGTTTTCCAGTATTGATTTGGAACGTATGCTGAAGTAGACTTAAGTACTCTGGTTTTCTTAGGTGTGAGTTTTTGAAGTCAGATTTCTATACGTTTGAGTGCTGTTTGGGCTTCCTGAGGAACTTACTTCTGCTTACTCCTTTTGTTTATTAGACTCATGAAATGGCCACAGATGATAAGACTTCCCCAACACTGGACTCCGCTAATGACTTGCCTCGGTCTCCTACCAGTCCCTCTCATCTCACACACTTTAAGCCTCTGACTCCTGATCAGGACGAGCCTCCTTTTAAATCAGCGTATAGTTCTTTTGTCAATCTCTTTCGATTTAACAAAGGTAAGACCTGTTAAAGATCAGACATCCTGCCATCTTGATTCTCTGAAATTCTCTTGTTATGCTGTGTCTTTACAAGAAAGTGAATATTAACTAGAAAATAGCCTTCATCATAGGTCCTTGGGTTTAATTGCATAAGAAAAAAAGCTAGAATTTTGTCTTTAATCTTAGTAATTATTGGAATGGAAAGTTGGAATTGAAAACTAAATGTTAAAATGAGGTTAAAGTTAGCATCATCATTTTTTTTTTCCTTTGTTAATATATCTGTATTCTTAAGTCCATAGGATGGACTTTGCTCTTTTAGAGGTTAATAGCCAAAAGATTTTGATGAAAGCAGTGAAACTAAAGAATGAGCACATGGGAGGAAGGGTTCATATTTTTCAAAAATGAAAAGCTGTCAGCAGGCTTCTTATTAATTTAATACATTTAATGATATCAAATGAAAATATGTTTTTAAAATGAGCTTTTTTTAAGTAATATGTTTTTTACTCATTAGAAGAGTTAAAAAACATGGTCTACATCTTTTGCTTTATATTTGACAATATTGTTTGAAATGTGTTGGAAAGTAATCCCTCTCATTGAAAGGGATTTATGGGATAATAGTTTAACTCAGTGGAAATTTTAATAGTGTTAACTGACTTTTATTAGCAGGCATGTTTAAAGCTCTGTAAAACCTCCCATTAGTCCCATCATTTTGAAAACAGTAATCTGTTTCTTTTTTTTTAAAAGAAACCTCAACAGTCTTATTTTCAATAATTCTGAATTTCTGTAAAAATTAGGAAAACAATACAGGAAGTTCTCATATATCCCTACACCTTGTTTTCCCTGTTACTAACATCTTACATTGGTAGAGTACGTTTATTATAATCAGTGAGCCATTATTGACAAAATATTACTAACTAAAATATGTATTTTATTCATACTTCTCCAGTTTCTACCTAATGTCCTTTTTGTGTTCCAGGATCCTGTCTAGGATACATTACATTTACAGTAGTCTTTTTATTAAGCAAATGTTTATTGAGCACCTGCTGTCCACTGGGCACTATGTTAATAGTCAAGGAGAGTGAAGTGAAGTCACTCAGTCTTGTCTGACTCTGTGCGACCCCATGGACTGTAGCCCACCAGGCTCCTCCATCCATGGGATTTTCCAGGCAAGGATACTGGAGTGGGTTGCCATTTCCTTCTCCAGGGGATCTTCCTGACTCAGGGATCGAACCCCGGTCTCTTGCATTGCAGGCAGACGCTTTACTGTCTGAGCCACCAGGGAATCTATCCCATAAATGAAATAGAATAACAAAAGATCCCAGCCTTCATGTGGAGCTTGCAGTCTATTTCCATTAACATGCTCAAGAAATTTCTAGTGAAAAGTAAAACACACTGAAGGTCACATATACCAAGAATGTAATTATTGGCCTGTAATTTTGCCACCTGTTTTGAATTTTTTTTTTAACCCTTTTACTTAGTACGTGATACAAGTATACATTCTTTCCTGAAAAATCTCATCTATTTCCTTTTCTTTGCTGAGCTCTTGCGTCTTAGTTTTTGCAATAATTCCAAGTTTTCCTTTGCTACAGAGAGAGGAGAAGGGGGCCAGGGAGAGCAACAGTCTCTGAGTGGAAGTTGGACCAGCCCTCAGCTCCCTTCAAGGACACAATCTGTGAGATCACCTACACCTTATAAAAAGCGGCTTAATGAGGAGTTCCAGCGTCGATCTTCAGTGTTAGGTATGATACTGTTCGCATTTCATTCCTCTCTGAGTATTAGACTTTTCCCAGTCATTGTTTCCCAGGTTGTTTATTGACTTAACTTTTTTGCTATTTGGAATAGTCAGGTACTCTTGAGAATTAATGAAACATAACCTGGATAGTGAAATAATTTGTTGATACCTAAACAGAAGTTCTTAAAACATTTCATTAAACTTTAATTTGGGCTTTCCAAGTGGTGCTAGTGGTAAAGAACCTGCCTACCAGTGTAGGAGACATAAGAAATACGGGGTAGATCCCTGGGTTGGGAAGATCCCTTGGAGGAGGACATGGCAACTCACTGCAGTATTCTTGCCTGGAGAATCCCAGCAACAGAGGGATCTCCAGGGAATCCTGGTGGGCTACAGTCCATAGGGTTGCAAAGAGTTGGACATGACTGAAGTGACCTAGCAAACAAGAGTTCTTAAACATTTCACTGAACTTTAATTTGGGCAAGGCAGAGATCTGATTTCACTGAACTTTAATTTGGGCAAGGCAGAGATCTCTTGACTGTTTTTTTTTTTTTTTTTGATTATTTACTTGCTTGGGTTCCAGCAGAGGACAGTTTGCAACACCCCCAGGAGAACTCAGGTTAGTCTGAACCTTGTGACTGCCACATCTGTTCTTGGGGTGGCCAGTGTAATGTGACGTGCATGCCGCTGGTTGCAGAAGCCTCTCAGTTCCATCAGTGGGCTGCCACTTGCTCTTGGCTTTCTGTCCTTGTTGGGGTGCAAACTGTCAGTGTGGCTAGATAAACTGAGCTCCTCTCCCGTGTTTGTTCTCCATCCTGTTCTGCTATACCGTCATCTCCTTCATTTTCATGCTCTTCTGTTGAGTACAGCCTGGGATTAGTGCCTGCATCAAGACACTAGCTAAAGTGAGTTGTTGTATGTTTTATTTCTGTTAGATTATTCAACTCAGTGCAGTGGTTTGCCTGACTCAAGGTGGTAGGGGAAGGGCAATGAGAGGTGGCATAAGAGAGGGAAAGGGGTACAGCATTGAAAATCAGGTGTCTGTGAACGTCAGCTCTTGTCTTGTCTGGCCAGTCTTCCCCCCAGGGTCTTCGAATGACAAGTAGGCAGGCACAGGTAATGGTGGTCGGCAGAAGCATATTTTATTAATGGCTAGTTGGGACTTGTCTCAGAACCTGCTACCAGTAGGTCAGAGGAGGCGGTGAAGCTGAGCAGAAGGAGAGCTTTTCCCAGAGGACTGGAGCAGAGCTGCCTGCATCACCTCTGCAGGTTTCCCAGGGCAGAGGGCCCTGGCCTGGGTTATGTCAGCTGTTTGGTAGGAAGAATTAGAAGGAAGGAAGGGGGAGAGGGAGAAGTAAGTTCCTTACTCCAGATGGATGGAAGGAAGAGACCATCCCAATCTGACTTTGAACCTTAAACTCGCACCTGGTCCAGAGTGTCACTCCTGTTTTTGTTAAGGGTACTCTTAATTATAATCCTATATTGAATTAAGCATAGGATTTCTTCGTTTATAAAATTGAGGAGTTAGAGTCCAGCCCTGTAGAGAGGCCTGAGCAAGATGGCAGCTGCATGTCGGAGCGTGAAGGGTCTGGTTGCCTTAATAACCGGCGGAGCCTCAGGCCTAGGCTTGGCCACAGCGGAGCGACTGGTGGGGCAGGGGGCCACTGCTGTACTTTTGGACCTGCCCAACTCAGATGGGGAGGCCCAGGCCAAGAAGTTAGGGAAGAGCTGCGCCTTTGCCCCAGCCGACGTGACCTCAGAGAAGGATGTGCAAGCAGCCCTGACTCTAGCAAGAGAAAAGTTTGGCCGTGTGGATGTGGCAGTCAACTGTGCAGGCATTGCAGTGGCCAGCAAGACATATAACTTAAAGAAAAGCCAGGCCCATACCTTGGAGGACTTTCAGCGAGTTATCAATGTGAATCTCATAGGCACCTTCAATGTGATCCGCTTGGTGGCTGGTGAGATGGGCCAGAACGAACCAGACCAGGGAGGCCAATGTGGGGTCATCATCAACACGGCCAGCATAGCTGCCTTTGAGGGCCAGGTTGGACAAGCTGCATACTCTGCTTCCAAGGGCGGCATAGTGGGCATGACACTGCCCATTGCTCGGCATCTGGCTCCCATGGGTATCCGGGTGATGACCATTGCTCCAGGCCTATTTGGCACCCCGCTGTTGACCACCCTCCCAGATAAAGTGCGCAACTTCCTGGCCAGCCAGGTGCCCTTCCCCACCCGACTTGGTGACCCTGCCGAGTATGCTCATCTGGTACAGGCCATCATCGAGAACTCATTCCTCAATGGAGAAGTCATCCGGCTGGATGGGGCCATCCGCATGCAGCCTTGAAGGGGGAAGACAGAGAGAACAAAGGTTCTGCTGTCTCTCCCCCTCCTGGAGTGCTCTACTCCAGTTTGGAAGGAAGCCCAGTAGCCATTTTGTAACCTCTGCCTATCAGTCACCCTGTGTGCCTAATAAAGTCTCTGTTTCTCATGGAAAAAAAAAAAAAAAATTGAGGAGTTAGACTAGAATCTAGTCTTTTAGGGGTTACAAACTGACAGCTTACCAAACCTTGTCTTGTTATTTCGATAAGCTTGCATTTAAATATTGCTAGGTAGAACTTGTAATGTCCAGTTTGCTGCATTCCTTACAGTCTTTTCTCTGTCCACTTGATTCTTTGATTCTTCCTTAGCTGCTTGAGGCATTTGAGTTTGATGAGCCTGGGACTGTTTGACCAGTCTAGTTCCTTTTCCTATTAAAATACTGTGATTCCACAATTTACCAGCTATGTGACCCTGGGAAGTCATTTGATTTTCTATTAAGAATATTCATTTTACAAGAGAAGTAGCTGAGATGATTGCTTGAGGGCAGAGTGCTGAACCAGATTTTCTCTCCTTTTTCTTTCATCCTCATCCACATTGAAGCCATCATCTGTTGTTTCTGGGAATAGCCTTGCTCCTGGTTTTTCCTTGGATGATGCTCTTTGTATTCTCTTATACTCCTAAGTGGCTATATGCAAGGGGCTTTGCAGTTAATTATTTCCCGTGCATGGGACCACAACTTTACTGTTCTGAAAGCTTCATCTGTCTCTCCTTTTGCAGTTCATAAGTCATGGAGAGTTGGTTTATCACAAAGACTCAAGAACAGTTTTGTCATTCTAATACATGTACATTTTTATTGTAGTAATAACGTATCTGCTGAGATTAAGGTATTGTTTATAGAAAGATAAAGTTTTCAGTTTTGTAACGTAAGTGCCATTTAAATAATATATTTCCATAAATAATATATTTCCATAATTAATATATGGAGAAGGAAACGGCAACCCACTCCAGCACTCTTGCCTAGAAAATCCCATGGACGGAGGAGCCTAGTGTCCATGGGGTCGCAAAGAGTTGGACATGACTGAGCAACTTCACTTCACTATAATTAATATCGATGGAAGTTCTTCATCAGTTTAGATTTAAATATTAACTTCTCATTTGTTTGTAGTCTTTTCTTTGCCACTCATCCAAAACAAAGAACATCTAAAGCAAATGTAGCAAATAGTTTGGGAAGGATTTAGAGAGGGCCTTGCCATAGGTTATGAGGTTAATGAGATTAAGCTAATAGCAGTGTTCATCCATTTTGTCAGGCCAACTCTACTTCATCCTTAGGTTTAAAAACTGCTGGAGCCAGGGATAGGTAGAAACCTTAGTTGTAATCTTGCTCTAAAATAAGGAAATAACATGATAGCTTTGGTGGGCATAGCCCATTCTGGCCACAAAACTGGAATGTAGGCCTCTGTTTTTTTATTGACAGGACTGGCTTCAGTATTGCTGTTTCAAGAGCAAGTGATTCCTTCTTGCTTGGAGCTATAGGGGAGGGGAGGTGGCAGGGAAGGGTAGGGCTGGAGCTCTAGCAGTTCTTTGGTAAAAAGAACTCTTCTTGAACATTGGTGAAGGGAAGTCTGTGCATAAATTACCATCCTGGGTGTTCTGAAGTCTGTCAGACTCTGAGATTGGCTATTAAATTCTTTCCTAATGATCTGTAACACAAGCCTTTGGTTTTGTGATCTGTAGGAGTAGCTGAACTGTTCAGCCCTGTTGCTCACCTGACGACTGTGGAGACTAGGCTAGGATAACTCACTGGCATTGCTTTTCCTTCTGCTAAATTTCTAGCGGAAATTTATTCTGACTTGGGACTGAAGGGCCCAAGAAATCACCGAGTTTTGTGCCATGTTAAGTGATGCTCCCATCCAGGCCTCAAAATCATCTCAAACGGTGCTGTCTTGGTCCTCATTTGCTTGTGAAGCAGTGTTTACACTTTCAACAGCCTCTTACCCTTATAAAGACTAATTTTAACTCTCAGTCTGTGTCACTGGCTGGCGAATGTAAGTATATGCTAAAAGTAAGAAGCACTTTGCATTGATACTATTAAAGTAGTTTTTTGTTTTGTAATCCTAACTCAGACACCAGAAGGAAGGCAGAACCTACTTTTGGAGGTCATGACCCTCGCACAGCTGTCCAACTCCGAAGCCTCAGCACAGTATTAAAACGCCTCAAGGAAATCATGGAGGGGAAGAGCCAGGTATTGTCTAGATTCTTTAGAAGATTACTTACTAAGCACTTATATGGGGATCATGCAGTGCTCACTGAAAATGGTACAATGCCACTTGAAAGAAAGTTCAGTTAATGCTTACTCCAACTGTGGACAGCAGATTTTTACTCATAAGTTCCTTATTTTAATTTATCAAAACTTTTTCTTTTTATGGGTTGTACTTTCTGTGCTCTATTTAAAAAGTGTTTTTCTAACCCAGGGACAGTAAAAAATGAACCATGGGAGACTATCTTCCATAGTTTCTTCGAGAAGCTTTATTATTGATATGAAGGTATATGGATTAAGATTCATTTTTTTCCCTGTTGATGTCCAGTTGGACCCAGTACCATTTTCTTTTTTTAAAGACCATCCTTCACTGATTGCATTACAGACCTTGTCATAAGTATACATATATGTATGAGGGTGTGCCAGGGCTCTTTTCTTTCTTCCACAGCTCCATTTTTCCTTACACTATATCTAAAATTACTGTAGGTTTAGAATAAATCTTGACAGGCATTATAAGTCTTTCAGCTTATTCTTCTTTAAGATTGCCTTGGTTGTTCTCTTGAACTTTTGCATTCTCATGTGAATTTTACAAATAGCTTGTTAATTTCTGCAAAAGAAATTTTCTAGGATTTTGACTAGCATTGTATTTGCCTTTGCATTTTGATAAATCAGTATTTTCAAGACGCCTTCACACATTTTTATTGTTGCAGGATAGTGACCTGAAGCAATACTGGATGCCAGATAGCCAGTGTAAAGAGTGCTATGACTGTAATGAGAAATTTACCACTTTTAGGCGTAGACACCACTGCCGACTGTGTGGGCAGATTTTCTGCAGTCGTTGCTGCAATCAAGAAATCCCTGGAAAATTTATGGGTTATACAGGTAAATGAGCTTTATTAACGATTCTACAGTTTTTAAAGGTCATAGCAATAAAATAGTTGCAATAGGGGACCCATGTTAAGTCATTTTTTATTTTGGACTTTATGTATGAGACATGGGGAGAACAAACATGAGGGAGACACGACTTTGCTTTAAAGGACTTTGTAGTCAAGTAATAAAGTAGATGGAGATGTTCATAAATAACAAGAGTAAAAGACAGTGTATCATAGACGGTAGTGGAAAATCCACAGCACCATTAATGTTTATTAAGCAGGATGGTTAGAGTGATGGTTAGAGTGGTTTATGTTACTGTGAGAATTTTTATTTTACAAAATACAAATTTTGTATTTTATATATACAAAGTATATACAGATATATATTCCTTAACACTGCTCTAGCAAATTACATTTACTCATATTCTTTCCTGAACTTTAGTAATATAGAAATTTAAAATTATTTATTGAAGCAGAAGAAAACTAAGCAATGGTGTGTGTAGTGATTAGGGAGTGGAAGGTGTGCAGAAGTTACCAAAAAGAGAACATTCTCAGTATCTCTCTCATGTTATTTTTATTATCATGTAAATCTTTCTTGTGGCCTTGTTCACTGAAAATTTCTTTTTAAACCTAAACTGCTTCAGAGTTCAGACCCCAGTTATCTTTCATCCAAATTATGGCTACAGCCTTTTAAAGTTTTTTTTACCTTTAATTTTTCCCTGCCTCAGATTGTTTTTTCTTACTCAAGTCAGTGTCCTGTTAAATGCTAGTTTGATCATGTCACGGTGTTTCCCCTGCCTAATACCCTTTCAGAGCTCCCATGACTCTGGGTCAAATCTTGTCTTTTTAATGTGGTTGATACCTCAGTTGCCTAGGGCTCTCTTAACAAAATACCACAAACCGAGTGGCTTAGAATAAACAGAAATTTGTTGTCTGGAGGCCAGAACTACCATGATTGCCCTTACTCCACAGGTCAGGGAACAAATGTAGGGGTTTTGCCATTTGCTGAGAATGTCTATTCCAGTTACATATTTTAGAACTGAGATATAACTACTACTGGCTTTGCGGACCTGTTGAACCCACTGTAAGATGGACCTGAGCTGAAACTCTATTGATCATGACGTCTGTTAGCCCCTGCTGACTTGAAATCATAGTAACGTTTTGGGTTCTTGGTATTAGTGTTAGTTCAGAGCCAAAGTCCAGTAATCCCCGAGAAGTTTGACTATTACCTTTTTCTCAATGCACGGTCACTCTGGTAAAAGGCTATTGGTCCTCAGAGGAGACCTCGTAGGAAGATTAACAGTATATATTTTTTGGCAGTGTAGTGGATTCCTGCCTCAAGGTGACCCAGCGTCCATTCAAAGAACTCTGGGCCTGAGAATTTGTTGAGGGGTCATGACTCATTTTGATTCAAGATAGACTTTTGTTGTCTCGATCTAGAATGCTTTTTCTTATACAAACCCAGTAAGGATTTAGAAGACTGCCCATTTGCTTTAGGAACACCACGGTCAGAGGTGTCACAGATCTCTATATGTGTTATACTATTCTGGTTACCGCTTTGACTCTGATGTCCGTTCATGCTAACCTTGTCTTTTGAGATTAAATGCCCCCACTCTGCCTCTGCCAACCTGGCATCCAGTGGTCCCAGTGCATTTAGGTTTTCCAGTTCAGCACCAACAGTTCCATAATAATTCCTACAGAGAGAGGTGACTACAAAACTCTACAGGGGATGCTGGTGCTCCCCTCACAGATCTTTTTTTCTCATAGTCATGGTGAAAGGTATGTGCCCTGGGTCCTCCTGGGGGAAGTGAGCAGATCTTACCTGGTAAATCTGCTCTTAGCAGACTCTCTAAGCCTTTGGATCCCTTCCTTTAGAGCATTCTGCAGGCCTTCAAGTTATTGGATGAGATGCATCCACATTATGGAGGGTAATCTACTTAAAGTCACAGATTGTAAATGTGAATCACATCTTAAAAAAAAACTTCACAGCAGCAACTGGACTATTGTTGGACTGACTCATCAGTCTTGGCAAGTTGACACATAAAGTTGACCATTGCGGTTGGGATGATAGATTCTGAACACAAACATATATTGTGACCCTGAATACCTAGAATGCTTAGGCACCTAGAAACAGACCAGTGGATGTTATTATTGTTAATGGTAGTAGCAGTGTTGTCTTTGTGTCTGCCTTACGACTTTTGAATTGTATGTGTCTTGTCTCCAATGAACTGAAGGGCTGTGTCTTGTCAGCCTTTTCACCACCTCATGTAATTTTTTTTTTTTTTTTTTTTTACTGCTCTATAGGCCCTTGCTGGTGAGGATTCTCCATGAAATGAAAACTTTTCTGATCAAGCTTGGCTCCCTTAATTTACCTGATCATTTTCATTGTAATAGCTGACTGATTAAGGGAGATTTTCTTTACAGTGTAAGAACCAAGCCTTTGTTGTGGCAACTTAAATACTTTTCTGCAGGAAGTAATTTTATCTCTTTTCTGAAATGCAACCTTGGTCAGCTAGTGGTGGTATGTCCTCCACTCTCATTTATCCTGGGCTAGAGTTCAGCTTTTTTTGGTGGGGGGAAGAGGTTTGGGGTTGGTGGTGGTTCATGATTGGAGACATTTTTCTTTAGATTCGTCTGAATTGTGTTAGAAATGAGTAACCCAACAAGTGATATTTAATTTTGCTTAAAATACATGCATAATTTAATAAAATGGACTACTATAAAATAGTTGTCTTAAAATAAAAAATAAGACCATATATTGCCCTTCGTAGTAATTATGGTAAAAACCCAGTATAGTTGACTTCTAGAAGTCTTTTGTTCCATGTCACTTCAGTTGTCTAGTGTTAATGGTAAAAAGAAGGTAGAATTGCTATGTAACATGTTATTAGTAAAGTTTAATTATCTTACCTCCTTTTTTAGTATGCTAAAATGTTATCGAATCACACAAAAAATTGTTACAGACAAACAGGGTAGAAATGAAACTTATATTTGGGTAGGACTGCTTCCAGGAAAAAAAAAAAACACTTAAAATTATTAAATAACCTTATTGTCTTCCCAAGAATATTTCATTTCCATCCTAACTTTTACCACGAGAATTTCCTTTATAGTTCCTCCACCCATATTTCTTATTGTTTGTAAGCCAGTTTTGTTTGTTTTTAAACAGTTTTTGAAACTGTGCCCCCTTGTGGAGGTCAATCTTTATGACTTCACATAAAGAACTAAATAACATTTTCCTCCTTCCTTGTTACCGAGGTAAAAAGTGTTCCTTCTATTTGTGTTGGTTTATGTATTCAACTAAAAGTTTTTCCCCTGAAACTCCTGTCTTTGATAGATTGCCTTACTTCACTTCTAGAACCTTGAGAAATACTCTTTTAGCAGAGTTTTCTAGTACATTGAATCATATTTTCTTAAGTTGTTATAAATATTTACAGTAATTTGGGTAGCTGGATGGATTTATCATAATTTTGGTTTTTATTTAAAAATTTTTTCATTATTTTATATGGTAAATGCTTATTTACACACATATTTGCTCTTGTTGCTTTTCTTTCATTTTTTAATTGGAGTACAGTTGTTTTAGAATGTTATATTAGTTCCTACTGTACAATGAAGTGAATCAGTTATATGTAGACATATATCCCCTCCCTCTTAAACCTCCCTCCCACCCCCTTTGGTTTTAAAATATATAACAGAACTAACAAAGTTACTTCACTTTTGAAAAAAGGTCTTGTTTGGTAGTCTTTACTTGAAGATGGTTCCCTGTTATTAGATTAACTATTAAGCCAAGGGTTTAATAGTTCTGGTAGGTAGATATGTTAGTTATCGTTTAGTAAGTTTTCTTCTTCTTCTTTTTTTTTTCCTCCTAGGGGACCTCCGAGCCTGTACATACTGTAGAAAAATAGCCTTAAGTTATGCTCATTCCACAGATAGTAATTCCATTGGTGAAGACTTGAATGCTCTTTCAGACTCTGCTTCCTCTGTGTCTGTACTTGATCCGAGTGAACCCCGTACACCTGTGGGGAGTAGAAAAGCCAGCCGCAACATATTTTTAGAGGATGATTTTGCCTGGCAAAGGTACAGTCACTTATGTATCTGCAGTTCTATTCCACTTAGTTATGGGGACTAAGAATAAAATATTTGAACTCAGGATTTCTACCCCAAAGCACTTCTGTTTTGTATATGTGATGTGAAGAGTTCTATAAGTCGCTCATTCAGCCAATTTTATTGTTTTATTGCCACCTGTTATACATAATAACTAGGGCTTCCCTGTGGCTCAGTGGCAAAGAATACATCTGCTTGCAATGCAGGAGATGCAGGAAATGTGGGTTTGATCCTTGGGTTGGGAAAATCCCCTTTAAGAGGAAATGACAACCCACTCCAGTATTCTTGCCTGGGAAATTCCATGGACAGAGGAGCCTAGTGGGCTACAGCCCAGGGGGTTGCAAAGATTCTAGGCTTCCAAGGTGGTGTGGTGATAAAAGAATCCACCTGTAATCCAGGAGATGCAAGAGACGCAAGTTTGACTCCTGGATTGGGAAGATTCTCGGAAGTAGGAAATGGCAACCCACTCCAGTATTCTTGCCTGGAAAATTTCATGGACAGAAGAGCCTGGTGGGCTGTAGTCTGTAGGGTCTCAAAGAGTCAGACATGACTGAGCACGCACTCACGCGCACACACACACACACATTCTCACACATACACCCTCATTTAATAAACTTCCTCTATTGGTCTTTGGTGTTGTTATACTGAAGACAAAATTTATCCTATTTCTACCTCAACTGAAAGAAGAAAATAAGAATGACCCATAAGCTCATTATTGCAGAAAACAACCTGCTTTTAAATGTTATAGCACTCTGTTGAAATTGGATTTGCCTATAACTCTCAAATCATCTCAGTATATTCCTATTTTCTTTCTAGTTTAATTCATCCAGACTCCTCAAACACTGCTCTTTCAACAAGACTTGTATCTGTTCAAGAGGATGCTGGGAAATCTCCTGCTCGAAATAGGTGAACTGCCAAATGAAAACGCTGTGTTCTGTGCCTGTTATGTCTGTTTTTTCTTTTTTACAGTATTGAGAAGAACAAACACAAAATGGATAGGATTGACTTGTGTGCATTTTCTTAGCTCTAAGAGCCGAATTAAACTTTCGTTTCCTTTTAGCTAGTCAGCTGTCACTTGCGTTCTCACAGTGGCCCTTTTCTACTCTTTTCTGCTGTCTTCAACCCTACTTTCTTCTGACTTATTAGCAAATGACTTCACTTTCAGCTACAGAGCAAAAAGGGGAGATGACAAAAGTGGACGACTCAACTCTTAGCATCAGTTACCAACTTGATTACGTTTGGAGCTCATTCTTTCCTCTTCACCTTGCTTCTCCATTTGTATTCTGCTTGTCATCCCTTATTCTTCCTTATTCAGTTCAGTTCAGTTGCTCAGTCATGTCGGACTCTTTGCGACCCCATGAACTGCAGCATGCCAGGCCTCCCTGTCTATCACCAACTCCCATTGTCCACCCAAACCCATGTCCATCGAGTCGGTGATGCCGTCCAGCCATCTCATCCTCTGTCGTCCCCTTCTCCTGCCCCCAATCCCTCCCAGCATCAAAGTCTTTTCCAATGAGTCAACTCTGCATGAGGTGGCCAAAGTACTGGAGTTTCAGCTTTAGCATCATTCCTTCCAAAGAAATCCCAGGGATGATCTCCTTTAGAATGGACTGGTTGGATCTCCTTGCAGTCCAAGGGACTCTCAAGAGTCTTCTCCAACACCACAGTTCAGAAGCATCAGTTCTTCAGCGCTCAGCCTTCTTCACAGTCCAACTCTCACATCCATACATGACCACAGGAAAAACCATAGCCTTGACTAGATAGACCTTTGTTGGCAAAGTAATGTCTCTGCTTTTTAATATGCTGACTAGGTTGGTCATAACTTTCCTTCCAAGGAGTAAGCGTCTTTTAATTTCATGGCTGCAGTCACCATCTGCAGTGATTTTGGAGCCCCAGAAAATAAAGTCTGACACTGTTTCCACTGTTTCCCCATCTATTTCCCATGAAGTGATGAGACCAGATGCCATGATCTTCGTTTTCTGAATGTTGAGCTTTAAGCCAACGTTTTCACTCTCCTCTTTGAATTTCATCAAGAGGCTCTTTAGTTCCTCTTCACTTTCTGCCATAAGAGTGGTGTTATCTGCATATCTGAGGTTATTGAGATTTCTTCCAGCAATCTTGATTCCAGCTTGTGTTTCTTCCAGTCCAGTGTTTCTCATGATGTACTCTGCATAGAAGTTAAATAAGCAGGGTGACAATATACAGCCTTGACATACTCCTTTTCCTATTTGGAACCAGTCTGTTGTTCCATGTCCAGTTCTAGCTGACCTGCATACAGGTTTCTCAAGAGGCAGGTCAGGTGGTCTGGTATTCCCATCTCTTTCAGAATTTTCCACAGTTTATTGTGCTCTACACAGTCAAAGGCATTGGCATAGTCAATAGAGCAGAAATAGATGTTTTTCTGGAACTCCCCTGCTTTTTCAGTGTTCCAGTGGATGTTCCAGTGGATGTAGGCAATTTGATCTCTGGTTCTTCTGCCTTCTCTAAAACCAGCTTGAACATCTGGAAGTTCATGGCTCATGTAATGCTGAAGCCTGGCTTGGAGAATTTTAAGCATTACTTTACTAGCATGTGAGATGAGTGCAATTGTACAGTAGTTTGAGCATTCTTTGGCATTGCCTTTCTTTGGGATTGGAATGAAAACTGACCTTTTCCAGTCCTGTGGGCACTGCTGAGTTTTCCAAATTTGCTGGCATATTGAGTGCAGCACTTCACAGCATCATCTTTCAGGATTTGAAATAGCTCAACTGGTATTCCATCACCTCCACTAGCTTTGTTCATAGTGATGCTTCCTAAGGCCCACTTGACTTTGCATTCCAGGATGTCTGGCTCTAGGTGAGTGATCACACCATCGTGATTACCTGGGTTGTGAAGATCTTTTTTGTATAGTTTTTCTGTATATTCTTGCCACCTCTTCTTAATATCTTCTGCTTCTGTTAGGTCCATACCATTTCTGTCCTTTATCGAGCCCATCTTTGCATGAAATGTTCCCTTCGTATCTCTGATTTTCTTGAAGAGATCTCTAGTCTTTCCCACTCTATTGGTTTCTTCTATTTCTTTGCACTGATCTCTGAGGAAGGCTTTCTTATCTTTCCTTGCTATTCTTTGGAACTCTGCATTCAAATGGGTGTATCTTTCCTTTTCTCCTTCGCTTTTCGCTTCTCTTCTTTTCACAGCTATTTGTAAGGCCTCCTCAGACAGCCTTTTTGCTTTTTTGCATTTCTTTTTCTTGGGGATGGTCTTGATTCCTGTCTCCTGTGCAGTGTGACAAACCTCCATCCATAGTTCATCAGATACTCTATCAGATCTAGTCCCTTAAATCTGTTTCTCGCTTCCACTGTATGATCATAAGGGGTTTGATTTAGGTCATATCTGAATGGTCTAGTGGTTTTTTCTACTTTCTTCAATTTCAGTCTGAATTTGGCAATAAGGAGTTCATGATTTGAGCCAGAGTCAGCTCCTGGTCTTGTTTTTGCTGACTGTATAGACCTTCTCCTTTGGCTGCAAAGAATATAATTAATATAATTTTGGTGTTGATCATCTGGTGATGTCCATGTGTAGAGTCTTCTCTTGTGTTGTTGGAAGAGAGTGTTTGTTATGACCAGTGTGTTCTCTTGGCAAAACTCTATTAGCCTTTGCCCTGCTTTGTTCTGTACTCCAAGGCCAAATTTGCCTGTTACTCCAGGTGTTTGTTGACTTCCTAATTTTGCATTCCAGCCCCCTATAATGAAAAGGACATCTTTTTTGGGTGTTAGTTCTACAAGGTCTTGTAGGTCTTCATAGAAATGTTCAGCTTTAGCTTCTTTAGCGTTAGTGGTAGGGGCATAGAGTTGGATTATCGTGATATTGAATCGTTTGCCTTGGAAACGAAAAGAGATCATTCCTATTAGTCACCCTATTAATGTTCCTTATCTTCCACTTCTCTCCGCTGACTCCTTACCATATGCATTTAAACAAACTCAGGTCTTACCTATTAAAAAGAAACAAACCCCCTTCCTTTGTGTTTTGCCTATAGTTTTCTATATTCTCAATATATTTTCTTAGCCAAATTCCTTGAAATAGTTGCTTATAATTGTTCTGTAACTGCTCATTTCCTTTTCAACCTGCTAGAATTTTACTAACATCCACACCTCCCTCTGAAAATACTTTGAATTATTACAAAGTTAATTGGTGAGTAAGTTGTTGTAAACCCAAAGGAATAGGCGTCTGACTCACCATGGTTTAACATACGTTCAGTTTATTCTTTCAGCAAGTACTTAATAAGTGCCTGCAAAGTAGGTGTTTGTAGTACAGCAGTAAATACAGTTATTAATGTGCTGTCCCTCAAAAGGTGCACCTCATTTGCTAATGTGATTCTAGTTGTCTTTCTAGTAAGAATGAGTTTGCATTGCTTCATCCAAATCAGAGTGCCTACTCTGTACAGGGTACTGTCCTCAGTTAGCTTTGTACACTTTATTAATGTCTGGGAGCTTAGGTTTATGAGATGCTTGGCCTGGGGTAAGGTTGAAGTCTGTAAATATGGGATAATGCAGGAACAGATTTATGTCTGGAAGGGGCAATGGCAACCCACTCCAGTACTCTTGCCTGGAGAATCCCATGGACGGAGGAGCCTGGTGGGCTACAGTCCATGTGGTCAGGAAGGGTCGGACACGACTGAGCGACTTCACTTTCACTTTGCACTTTCATGCACTGCAGAAGGAAGTAGCAACCCACTCCAGTATTCTTGCTTAGAGAATCCCAGGGATGGAGGAGCCTGGTGGGCTGCCGTCTATGGGGTCGCACAGAGTCGGACACGACTGATGCGACTTAGCATCAGCAGCAGCAGCAGCAGTGAATCAGACAGAAGTTTAAAGCATACAAAAGCGTAAGGAGTAGGGGAGGAGGTTGGAATTTTGAATACTCTGCTCAGTGAAGACCTCACAGAGAGGGTGATGTCTGAGCAAAGACTTGAGGATATGGAGGAGTAAACTATGTGGACATTTTATAGAGAGTTTACTAAGCAGACAGGGAATAGCCAGTTCCCGAGAGGAAACATGCCTGGCAGGGAGTAATTGGGAGTCCTGTGTACCAGCAGGAAAACCTGTTACTGTTCATTGTAAGGATTTTGGTATTTACTCAGTGAGTGGGAAGCTGTTGTAGATCTTCATTTTTTATTTATTTTGAGAAAATTTTATACTTGCAAAAGAGTTGCAAGAAATAGAGTGGAATAAGTTTTCATACATTCTTCATTAAGATTCACTAATTTACATTTTGCCCATTTACTTTTTTTTTTTCCTGGACTGTTTGAGAGTAAGTTGCAGACATCATCATCTTTTACTTTAAAAAAAGCGTATAAACTTCATTTTGTAGAGCAGTGTAGGTTCACAGCAGAATTGATTGGAAAGTGCAGAGAGTTCCCATATAGCCCCTCCCCACAACGTCCTGCATTATAAATAATCATCCGAGACTAGAGTGATATGTTGTTAAAGTTGATGAATGTACAATGACACATCATTTTTACTCAAGTCTATAGTTTGTTCTTGGTGTTGTATATTCTGTGGGTTTGAACAAATATGTAATGACATATATTCACCACTGAAGTAGGGATCAGAATAGTTTCAGTGTTTTAAAAAATCCTCTGTGCTCTACTTATTGATCCCTTACTCCCCCCAACCCATGGCAACCACACATCTTTTTACTGTCATCATAGTTTTGCCTTTTCCAGAATGTTACATAGTTGGAATCATACAGTATATAGCCTTTTCAGATTGATTTCTTTCACTTGGCAATATGCATTTTAGTTTCTTCCATGGGTTTTATTTTTGGCTTGATAGCTCATTTCTTAGCATTGGAGAATAGTCCATTGTTTGGAACTACAACAGTTTATTCATCCACTCACCTACTGAAGGACATCTTGGTTGCGTCCATGTTTTGGCAACAATGAATAAGGTTTCTATAAAGGTGTATATGCAAGTTTTAGTGTGGATGTATTTTTCATTCATTTGGATAAATACTAAGGAGTGTGATTACTGGATCCTACAGTTAAGAGTATGTTGAGTTTTGTAAGAAACTGCTCTCCACAGTAGCTGTACCAACAGTGAATGGGAGTTGCGTTGGTCCCTGTCGTTGCCAGTATTTGATGTCATCTGTATTCTGGATTTTGACCATTCTGATAGGTGTATAATGCTGACTCATTGTTTTAATGTGCTTTTCCCTTATGACATGTGATGCTGAACATGTTTTCATATGCTCCCATCCTTGCTGTCTGTATACCTTCTTTGGTGAGGTGTCTATCTAGGTCTTTGCCCTGCTTTTTAACTGAGTTGTTTTCTTATTGTTGAGTTTTTGGAGTTCTTTGTATGTTTTGGATAACGGCCCTTTGTCAAAGAAATTTTTTGCAGGTATTTTTTCCCAGTCTGTGGCTTGTCTTCTAATTCTTGATGTTGTCTTTTTTGCAGAGCATAAAAGACATATTTATGCTCATCATTTTTAATTTTAATCAAGTTAGCCTGTCAGTTTTTTCATGGATGATGCTTTGGTGTTGTATCTAAAAAGTCATCTCAATACCCAAGGCCGTCTGGATTTTCTCCTATGTTATTGTCCAGGAGTTGGCTTTGCATTTTACATTTAGATCTGTGATTTATTTTGAGTTAACTTTTTAGAATGGTCTAGGTCTAAAAAGGTCTGTGTCTAGGTTAATATTTTTTTGCATGTGGAGGTCCAGTTCTAGCAGCATTTCTTGAAATGACTATCTTTGCCTCATTAAACTGCCTTTGCTCCTTCGTCAGAGATTAGTGACTGTGTTATGTGGATGTGTTTCTGGGCGCTGTATTTTGTCCCACTGATGGTATTTGCTATTCTTTCACTAACACCGCATTGTCTTTGTTGTTGTAGCTTTATGGTCTGTCTGTAAGCTGGATGTGTCACTCCTCTGTTTGTTCCTTCCATATTATGCTGGCTATTTTGGGCCTTTTGCCCAACACATAAACCTTAGGATCAGTTTTTCATTATCCACAGAACAGCTTACTAGCATTTTGACTGAGATTGTATTAAATTCATAGATCAGGTTGAGAAATACTAATATCATGACAATATTGAGTTTTCTTATCCATGAACAATGACTTTTTCTCCATTAACTTAGTTCCTTGATATCTTTGATCAAAGTTTTGTAGTTTTCTTTTTTCAGATCTTATACATATTTAGATTTATACTTGAGTATTTAGTTTTGGGGAAAGCTGATGTAAATGGTAGTGTGTTTTAATTTTTAATTTCATTTGTTCATTGCTGGTATAGGAAAGTGACTGACTTTTGTATATTAATCTTGCATCTTGCAACCTTGTTATAATTTTGGGAGTCTTTTGGTTGATCTTTTCAGATTTTTACATAGATGGTCATCTGTGAAGAAAGACAGTTTTAATTCTTTTTTTCCATTCTGTAGTCCTTTATTACCTTTTCTTATTGCACTAGCTTATGCTCCAAGTATGATTCTGAAAATAAATGTTAAGAGAGGGCATTCTTGCTTGTTCCTGCCTGAGCAGTTGAAAAGACAGAGTTGCCATTTATTGATATGGGGAAGACAAGGAGGAACAGTTTAGTTTTAGACATGTTGAATTTGAGATACCTCTAGACATCCAACTGAGATATCAAAAAGTTGGATGTATAAATCTAGAGTTCAGGACAGGGATTCAAGTCAGAGATATAAACTTGGGTGGTATTATCATGTGAATCATATTTAAAACTATGAATCTGTGTGAGGACATCAAGAGAGTAAGTGTGGAAAGTGAGGAAGTAAGGACCAAGGACCAAGATTGGGGAAATGAAGAGGAAAGGAGACTGGGAAGGAGAGATGAGTGATGAGGTCAGAGGAAGCCAGCAGAGTAGGTTGTCTTAGTAGCCAAGCGAAGAAAGTATTTCAAAGAAGAGGGAGTTATCCTGCCGCTCTGTCAGATGAGGAGTGAAAACTTGACTGTGAACAATAAATATTGGTATAGGAAGTTTCAGTGGGTTGTTCAGGATCCTAGAGAGAGTGAAAGAAGGATTGGAGATGAGTTTTGTTGTACTGAAGCAGGGGAATGCAGCAGAGGAATGCAAAGTCAAGATAGTGTTTTAAAAGATGGGACAAATTACAGTATTCCTCTTGGTATGTGTAGGAATGCAGAGATAGCTGCATTTGGACTGATGCTTTATATTCATCAGTTCAAAAAGAAAACACCCTAGTTTTCATCATTTTAAGAAGAGTTTGTACCTGTTTTGTTTGGGGTATTACTGCTGTATGCACTACAAATATAATTTTTTCTTATAATCCTCTCATAATGACTTCCTTTTAAACTTAACTTGAAATAATTACAGACTAACATAGAAGTTGGAAATAATAGTGCAGAGAATTCCTGGATACTCTTCTTCCAGCTTTCCCAGTAATAATGTCATACACAACCATCATAACTACTTTTAAAAGTGCCCCTAACATTAGCAAGTAAGCATTTATTTAAAAATGAACTTTCACTATAATTCTCTCTGTTGATGAAGAATTTACAACTGTGTTTTCACTTTCTGTTTTCAATTTCCAGATCAGCCAGCATTACTAATCTGTCACTGGATCGATCTGGGTCTCCAATGGTACCATCATATGAGACGTCTGTCAGTCCCCAGGCTAACCGAACATATGTTCGGACAGAGACCACTGAGGATGAACGCAAAATTCTTCTGGTACCAGTCCAGTATCTTTGATCCGTTGCAAGTTTTGGGCATGAAGAATGTTTCGTCTCATTGATTTTTTTTTTTTAAAGGCAAATGAAATTGAAATAGCCAGTTAGCATATTACTTAAATAGAGAAACTAGTTTGCTTAAGTTTTTATTAGGCTCACCTGAAATTGGTCAAGCAGCCCATACTCATATGCTGCATTAATATTTTCTTGACCACTATAAAGATCAGAATTCAGGTGCCTCTATAATTCTACAGCTTAACTTTGAGTTATATCCCAGATTGCTGCTTAAACTTTGGGATATGTTTCTCATACATGTGGAATACTTTTTAGACATTTAATATTATATGTTTACGTAGGTAGTAATCAGTTTATTAAATTTATCTTTGTAAACTACTGTGTTCAATCATAAGAGTGACTCAAAGAAATGGAAGATATGGTTTCACTCCTCAGGTTTATAATTCAGAAAGTAAAAATGAGGTCAATGAGCAGGTCTGTAATAGTAAAAGAAGTAATACTTTACTATTTAAAAAAAAAAAGGAACAGCACTAGTAGTAGAGAAGTCAGGAAAGGCTTTAAACTAAAAGGCTTGCACTGGACCTTGAAGGATCGAATGGATTTGGGTGGGCAGTGAAGGAAGAAAATCTTATTTAAAGTGTGGGGAAAGGTATAGAGGTGAGAATAAGCTTGGCATTTTCCATGGACCGAATTAGAGTTTATGATTTGGGAGAGGTTTGGAGGGATGTTAAGTTTGATTCTGTGGGCAGTGAGAATGGAAAGTTATTTGGGGCTACTTGGTGGAAGGTGGTGAATTCAGTCTTTGTAAGTTTTAGATTAGAAACTGTAGATGCTGAGCAGTGTTGAAGTCTTGAGCAGGGAGTAATTCCCTGATGAAAGCTGGGTATAGGTGAGAATCTGATGAAGTGAAAGCTACAGAAACAGTTACTTTAGAGTAATATGATTGTTCCCTTCTTATTTGTTCTGTCATCAAAGAGGAATGTGAAATTTTCTGCTCATATAATCAGGAGACTGATAATATATGCCATTCACTGAAAAAAAAAATTAGTTGGGATAGTTTTTCCCTAAGAGAAAAAGTTGTTTGGAATTAGATGAGCTGAGTACAAATTATTCTCCATGCATGTGTTATTTCTATTAAATCATGTAAGTTAGCTCTGACAAAGAAATCTGAATTGAGTTTCCTTTCATGAGTCTAAAAATCACAGGAAGAAATCTGAAAAGTGTATAGTATCTTTCTCAGGTGTAATTGCTTGCTCGTAATGTGATTTCAGGACAGTGTTCAATTAAAAGACCTATGGAAGAAAATCTGCCATCACAGTAGTGGAATGGAGTTTCAGGATCACCGCTACTGGCTGAGAACACACCCCAATTGCATTGTAGGAAAGGAGTTAGTCAACTGGTTAATCCGAAATGGACACATTGCTACAAGGTAATGGGTCTTAAGAAAAATTTATGAATTGATTTTTAATGACATGTCATAAAAGGAACAGCTTTCTTTGTGAGTAGGATGCTGTTGGATTTCTGCATTTGTTGTTTGGGGTGTTAGTTACTCAATCCTCCTCCCTTCTGTGTTGTAATTAGATGTAAGGAGCCAAATGGGGGTCACAGTTTACCTTATTTATTAAAAGCAGAAATGTGCAGTAGTTCCCAAAACTCAGAGCTCTGCAGTTAAGCAGGATTGGGGAATAGAGCTAGAACCCAAGGCCACAGTGGATTCTCCTGTTTTTGCTCCTTAATGTGGTCTTTCGACCTGTCTTCAAAACTGGGTCCATTAGCCACACCTAGAGTGTGCTAGCCGGCCTTACAAATCATTTGTGTGAAAGCACCAGACAGGTCCTGTTGCCTTTCAGGGTGGTGTGTCGCTTGGCTTTTCTGCTTGTTTAGAGTAGCTACTCTTCCTCCCATAGGAAGAAACAAGCATGTAGAAGAGAAAAAACAGCTGTAAACAGTGAAGCTCTGGCTTCCAGTTTGGATTGTATCTTTTTTTAACTTTATGCCCTCTGTGAAGTTATTCAGTCTCTTTGAGACTTGACCTCTCAGCTCCAATGAGAAAAATATGAAAATATGATCCTGTGAAGAAGCTGTGAAAATGAAATGCAATAATATGGACTAAATTTTTTGATAAATTGTGAAATGTCTATTTCATGTATATATATGTGTGTGTATATATATATACATTTTATACCTACATCTATAATATTTGGTATTGTCTTCTCAAAGACTGTAAGCTCCTCGAGGACAGGAGTCATACTGTTCTCAACAGTCTTTTTTATCCTCCTCTACTAAGTACAGGGGTATGCTTGCACAATGGCACTCATCGCACATGCTAGCAAAGTAATGCTCAAAATTCTCCAAGCCAGGCTTCAACAGTACATGAACTGTTGAAGCTGGATTTAGAAAAGGCAGAGGAACCAGAGATCAAATTGCCAATATCCGTTGGACCATTAAAAAAGCAAGAGAGTTCCGGAAAAACACCTACTTTTGCTTTATTTAGTGTGCCAAAGCTTTTGACTGTGTGGGTCACAACAAACTGGAAAATTCTTAGAGATGGGAATACCAGACCACCTGACCTGCCTCCTGAGAAATCTGTATGCAGGTCAAGAAGCCACAGTTAGAACTGGACATGGAACAACAGACTGGTTCCAAATCAGGAAAGGAGTATGTCAAGGCTGTAATATTGTCACCATATTTAACTTATATGCAGAGTACATTGTGAGACATGCCGGGCTGGATGAAGCACAAGCTAGAATCAAGATTGCTGGGAGAAATATCAATAACCTCAGATATGCAGATGGCACCACCCTTATGGCAGAAAGCAGAGAGGAGCTAAAGAGCCTCTTGAAGAAGGTGTAAGAGGAGAGTGAAAAAGCTGGCTTAAAACTCAACATTGAAAAAGCTAAGATCAATGGATGTGAGAGTTG
The DNA here is from genome assembly GCF_014754425.2 of Oryx dammah. Classification (NCBI taxonomy): domain Eukaryota; kingdom Metazoa; phylum Chordata; class Mammalia; order Artiodactyla; family Bovidae; genus Oryx; species Oryx dammah. Next base: position 39,207,177 of record NW_024070211.1, on the reverse strand, counting down.
AATTATAAAAAAAGCTGAGCGCCGAAGAATTGATGGTTTTGAACTGTGGTGTTGGAGAAGACTCTTGAGAGTCCCTTGGACAGCAAGGGGATCCAACCAGTCCATCCTAAAGGAAATCAGTCCTGAGTTTTCATTGGAAGGACTGATGCTGAAGCTGAAACTCCAATACTTTGGCTACCTGATGTGAAGAACTGACTCACTGAAAAAGACCTTGATGCTGGGAAAGATTGAAGGTGGCAGGAGAAGGGGACGACAGAGGATGAGATGGTTGGATGGCATCACTGACTCTATGGACATGAGTAGAGTAATCTCTGGGAGTTGGTGATGGACAGGGAAGCCTAGCGTGCTGCAGTCCATGGAGTCTCAAAGAGTTGGACATGACTGAGTGACTGAACTGAACTAATGATGCTTGCCTTGAATACTTGTTGATGTTTGTGTAATTGAAATTAGGTCTTGTTGGAACTGCCTTGTCTGTAGGTTCTTCTTTACTATGGTACTTGAGAAAATCTTTTACTTAAGCTTCAAATCTCTCTCGTTTTATCCCTCACCTATCCAAGGACTGTTTGAAATTTCAACTCTGATTAGAATAGAAAATAAATTCAGTTTGTGTCTCATCTTGTAAAATTATTGTCTTAAAAGTTTTCGTTTTCTCTGGTCTTGATTCAGGGCACAGGCTATAGCAATTGGACAGGCAATGGTGGATGGACGTTGGCTGGATTGTGTCAGTCACCACGACCAGCTCTTCAGGGATGAGTATGCGCTGTACAGGCCGTTGCAGGTAGTGTTCAGTGGTATGGCTAATGAGAATACAGAGAGCTTCATTACCAAGTCTTCCTTGTCATTGGGAATAAAAAGTAGTTGAGTTACCCAATGATATACTTTTCTAGTATGTTTTCCCTGCCATTTGAGGAAAGCTCTAACATTTTTACTTGGTTGGTAGTTGTGATGAAAAACCCTTTGAAATCCCAAACTTTTCAGTTTGCGCAGCTTGCATTGGAGAAGGAAATGGCAGCCCACTCCAGTGTTCTTGCCTGGAGAATCCCAGGGACGGGGGAGCCTGGTGGGCTGTCATCTCTGGGGTCGCACAGAGTCGGACACGACTGAAGCGACTTAGCAGCAGCAGCAGCTTTTCTTAAGCTTGACTTTGTAGTGTCATTTACCCTCAGTGGTTTTTAATTTTATTATGTCTGTTTTTTTTAGGATTAGGAGGAAGTGTATGTAATAAAATCATTAAGAAATTTAATGTTACTGTTACAGTAGATTTTGACTCCATAGCAATATTAAATTGTATAACTGATAAAATGGTGAATATTCTTTTTCTTTTCTGTTTCTTTAGTTTGATTAGGAACATGGAAATCACATACTTAGAAGTTTTAAAAAACTTTAACATAAACTTTTTGTTTATATTAACTTGATAAAATAATATCCTGTAACACTTTTGTGAACTAAAGTTGGAAAATGATTGGGTAGAAAAGATGGATGATCCCAAAGACTGGTGGTGGTATGTCTGAAAATCTAACAGTTTTCCAAGTTGTGTCCTAGCATTGGCACAGGGTTATAAATTCTAAGCCATTTTCACTCTCAGGAATAAAAAAAATGAAACACTATAAAATCTGTATAATATGTTTGGTCATAATATGCTGCCTTTTAGCCTGCTGATTCGTGAATATTATAGTTGTAAGAGTAGAATTGCCAGTTATAATGCTGGCTTACAACTTAAAGTTTCTACTGATTTGCTTATTTAATATATTCAGTGGTTAGCCTTATACAAATATTAGGCTGGAGTTTATTTGTAGTGTGACAGCCTCAACATTGTTGCCATTGTGGGTCAATTGCTTGGGTTCTGTCTTGACTCTTTCAGAGTACAGAATTTTCCGAGACCCCTTCTCCAGACAGTGACTCGGTGAACTCCGTGGAAGGACACTCTGAGCCATCCTGGTTTAAAGACATCAAGTTTGATGACAGTGACACTGAGCAGATAGCTGAAGAAGGTGACGATAATTTGACTAGTGAGTTTCACTTTCTGACGTTTTAGTTTTTATGAATCATTAACGTGTATGTATGATACACTGTTTTGTTTATTTAGTTGGAACAATCCTACTGTTAAGTTTTATGGCTTCCACTAAACGTAAAGAACATCTGATAGCAATCATTGTCCTAGATACAGTATTTTCTTAAGAAACCAATTTGTTAAATCACTGGTGTTTTCAGATTTCGCTATAGTCTTTAGTTTGCAGCAGCTTAAAAATAACTCCGAGCTAATAATATTGCAGTAGACAACTTTCTCACCTCTTCGCTATGGTATCAGGCCTCTTCTCTGCAGAACCTCCAATATATTTCTTTATTTTAAAAATTCATTTTATATTTAACTGGTTCAAATTTTATTAAGTCTACACAGAAGTATCAATACATGAAAATACTGTATCCATTTTGGTATTGCACATTGGGCTTTTATATTAAAAAAAAACCGTTTTTCTCCTTTCCTCCAATACCCTGATGAAACCCGTTTTTACTCCCCTCCTCTCCCTATATTTCTTTCCCCTCCCCAACACTAAAAGATTCTGCCAGTCCTAGCAAGCGCCCATCAGTCAGCAGTTTCCAGTCCACAGTGGACAGTGACTCAGCCGCTTCCATCAGCCTGAACGTGGAGCTGGACAACGTGAACTTCCATATCAAGAAGCCCTCCAAGTACCCACATGTGCCCCCTCACCCTGCTGACCAAAAAGGTAGGAGGGAGTCACCACCTGGAATCTGAACACAGGCTGGAGAGTTGGGCCGTGGATCTCATCCGGCCTGTCCTTGCTTCCTCTGTCCCCATGGCTGAGGGGATTTGCTGTGGGTTTTGGTCCACCCTTTCTCATTTTTCCCACACCTCTTCTCCACGTTTTTTTTCTTGTTGGTTGGTTCCAGTTCCTTTCATTTCTTGTTTCCTCCCTTAGTACCACCACACCCAGCTTAAAGCTTTTAGTCATTAAAGGGAACAGCATCAGACTGCTTTTCCCTTAGCATAATGTGCAACTTCCAAGGTGGCATTTCTTTGCATTATAACATGGATGTTCTGCTCTATTCATTTCTCTTTTTTCATTTAATATTTTAAAGCCTCTTTGCTTATGCTGTTACCCAGTAGCATAGTGTTTCACTAAACCTTTCCAGGTGCTTGAACTAGACTGGCGAAAAACATTCACACATTCCAAAGCATCTTTATTACTTAAAATGCTTGTTGTATACATGCTGTATTTGTAAAAAAGTTTTCTTCTCTAATAAAAAAAAAAATCATTCTTTTAGCTGTTCTATTTGAGGTTTTAGTCTACTGACTCAAAAATCATAATGCAAAGGAGATTTGGTATAAAAGGAAAAATAAGTTTAAGCCATTACTAAAATTGAACATAGCAGTATGCAGAAAAGAAATGCTTTTTTTTTTTTTTTAAATGGGTGATGAGGCTTACTTTGTTGAATATAATTAAAAGCCAGTTTAGGTTTAAGAAAAGGAGAGACCTGACTAGCACTGAACATGAGTATGATACACATCTGTATCAGAATCCTCAAAGCAGAAAGTAGAGAAGTGGTGGTGAACATTGGGTGAGTATGAAAGGACATTGACGCAGACTGGGCACTTGGGTGAGATTTAACTGTAGATGCTGGTCATGTGGAGGATTTGGGTTTTTGTCATATGAATGATAGATGTGGTTCAGAGGTGGCATGATCTGTCATGATAGAGGTATCTGTTTCCTGGACATAGTTGGTGGCAATTTCATTGTGCTGAAAGTAGAGTTATGAAATACATTTTTGACTTGTTGATAATTTCATCTCTTGGAAAGTTAAGGTGCTTTTTGAAATCATGAAGAAAGTGACCTGACATCATGAAATTCATAATAGCAAAAAGTGAGCTGCTGAGCACAGTCAAGCATTTGCTTTAGGAAACCCAGCTTCATAATGTTAGGAGAAGAATGAAATAGAAGGCCCCATTGACATTTTGACAGTGCACCCTCAAATTGCATCTCTAAGGAAAATGAAAGGGGAAGCACTGACAGTTGGAAAAACTGTCACAACTCCTCTGGCAGTTTTCTGATCTCAACCTTTGAAAAAAAATTTTTTTCTACAAAAATTGTGAGAGTTAGCCTTCATATGAAGATCAGTCTGAAAGAGGGTCAGTGCTTTAAAAAAAAGTGGCAGGTTAGCAGAAGTCCAGATTGTACTGAAGACTGCAGGAAATGTCAAGGATATCTTGGAAAATATTTTTAAAATTGTGATGCAAAGAAAGACAAGTTAGGTTAGTTATTTGGGGAAGTTGATATAATATTAACTGAAGCTTTTTTTTTTTTTAACTTCTGTCAAGATAAGAAAGAACACTCACTGCTAAGAAGAAGTGAAATCCAAGATAATAAGGAGATGGAGAGTGCCTGGTTGTTGTTGTTGTTGTTGTTACTTCCCCCCCCCCTTCTAGTTTTATTGAGATAGAATTGACAAAAAGCAGTATATAATTTTAAGGTGTACAGTATAGACCACCCTTATGGCAGAAAGTGAAGAGGAACTAAAAAGCCTCTTGATGAAAGTGAAAGTGGAGAGTGAAAAAGTTGGCTTAAAGCTCAACATTCAGAAAACGAAGATCATGGCATCCAGTCCCATCACTTCATGGGAAATAGATGGGGAAACAGTGGAAACAGTGTCAGACTTTATTTCTGGGGCTCCAGAATCACTGCAGATGGTGATTGCAGCCATGAAATTAAAAGACGCTTACTCCTTGGAAGAAAAGTTATGACCAACTTAGATAGCATATTGAAAAGCAGAGACATTACTTTGCCAACAAAGGTCTGTCTAGTCAAGGCTATGATTTTTCCTGTGGTCATGCATGGATGTGAGAGTTGGACCATGAAGAAAGCTGAGTGCCGAAGAATTGATGGTTTTGAACTGTGGTGTTGGAGAAGACTCTTGAGAGTCCCTTGGACTGCAAGGAGATCCAACCAGTCCATTCTGAAGGAGATCAGCCCTGGGATTTCTTTGGAAGGAATGATACTGAAGCTGAAACTCCAGTACTTTGGCCACCTCATGCGAAGAGTTGACTCATTGGAAAAGACACTGGTGCTGCGAGGGATTGGGGGTAGGAGGAGAAGGGGACGACAGAGGATGAGATGGCTGGATGGCATCACTGACTCGATGGATGTGAGTCTGAGTGAACGCTGGGAGTTGGTGATGAACAGGGAGGCCTGGCGTGCTGTGATTCATGGGGTTGCAGCGAGTTGGACACGACTGAGCCACTGAACTGAACTGAACTGAACTGATGGCTCAAACGGTAAAGTGTCTGCTTGCAATGCGGGCAACCTGAGCTTGATCTCTGGCTCAGGAAGATCCCCTGGAGAAGGAAATGGCAACACGCTCCAGTACTCTTGCCTGGAAAATTCCATGGACAGAGCAGCCTTGTAGGCAACAGTCCATGGGGTCGCAAAGAGTCGGACACGACTGAGTGACTTCACTTCTTCATCACAGTATAAGTTTAGTGAACATCTATCATCTCACATAGACTACAAGATTAAAGAAATAGAAAAAACTTTTTTCTTTATGATGAGAACTCTTAGAATTTACTCTTAAAAATTTTCACATATGATATATAGCTGTGTTGATTATATTTATTGTGTTATGTATTATGTCCCTGGTATTGAAAGTTTGTACCTCTTCACTGCCTTCCTCCAGTTCCCCTTCCCCCATGCCCTTCCTCTAGTAACCACCAATCTTATCTCTTTTTCTGAGTTTGTTTTTGAAGTATAATTGATCAACAGTTATTCCATCTTTCTATACATTTTGAAATGATTGCCAATTCAGTATGATATATTACCATATAAAGATATTACACAGTTAATTGACTATATTCCCCTCATGATACATTTCATATCCATGACTTAGTTATTTTGCAACTGTAAGTTTGTACCATTTCATCTCCCTCACCTGTTTCTTCCCTTCTTCCACTCTCCTCCTCTCTGGCAACCACTTGTTTGCTCTCTGTATCTATGACTCTATTTCTGTATCTATAACTCTATTTCTGTTCTGTTTATTCATTTGTTTTGTTTTTAGACTCCACATATAAGGGAAATCATACAGTATTTGTATTTCTCTGACTTACTACACCTAGCATAATACTCTCTAGGTCAACCTATGTTTTCACAAATAGAAAGATTTCATTCTTTTTTCATGGCTGAGTAATATTCCAGGTTGAACCCAGGTTTCCTACATTGCAGGTGGATTCTTTACTGTCTGAGCCACCAAGAAAGCCCATATATGTGTATACACACACATATACCAGAATAATTACCTTCTTTCTTAGTAATGACTTCAGAGAGCCTGTAATTTGAGAACTTTTACCCCTTAGTAAATGTTTCTGGCTTTCACACTTCTCTCTCGTTAGCTTTTAGCATATAACAAGAATTTTTTTTTCTCTTTTGTGAAGTCGAGACATAATAAATTGTTTTTTTCTACATTGTAATTAAGAGGAACACTGGTTACCAGAAACTAAAGTCATCAGAATGATCTAGTTCAGAAAATGAAAGAATAATAGATTTCCCCTGCGTCTGGTTTTCATTTCTCTTAAATACAAATGAGAATGGGTGATTCTCATCTTTGCATTAAAATTTATGGTTACTAAAATTGTTACATCTTTTCTTAGGGATCATTCTCTAGCTTTTAACACTGAGGAAATATGAACTGTTAAAATTTGTTTAAGTATCTATGCTTAAAAAGATGCTCATGGTTTTTTGTATTACATAAGCTAACTCATTTTCAGAAACTTGTAAAACTGAGTCAGTGTGATCTTCTGGTTTGATTAATTTCTCACTATTTGTTATGGAGAGCTATGCAGTTAGAATATATTTTATTACGTGTTGGAAGCAGGATTCTGAACTATTCTTGGAAAGTTAGCAAGTAGTACCTAGAAAAGAAAATGAAAAGCATGACTTCCTCAAACCCCTAGACCTAACTCCACATTTACAGGGAAACATGGGGGTATCAGTTCAGTTCAGTCGCTCAGTTGTGTCCGACCCTTTGCGACCCCATGAATCGCAGCATGCCAGGCCTCCCTGTCCATCACCAACTCCCGGAGTTCACTCAGCCTCACGGCCATCGAGTCAGTGATGCCATCCAGCCATCTCATCCTCTGTCGTTCCCTTCTCCTCCTGCCCTCAATCCCTCCCAGCATCAAAGTCTTTTCCAATGAGTCAACTCTTCGCATGAGGTGGCCAAAGTACTGGAGTTTCAGCTTAAGCATCATTCCTTCCAAAGAAATCCCAGGGCCGATCTCCTTCAGAATGGATTGGTTGGATCTCCTTTCAGTCCAAGGGACTCTCAAGAGTCTTCTCCAACACCACAGGTCAAAACCATCAATTCTTCGGCGCTCAGCCTTCTTCACAGTCCAACTCTCACATCCATACATGACCACTGGAAAAACCAAAGCCTTGACTAGACAGACCTTAGTCAGCAAAGTAATGTCTCTGCTTTTGAATATGCTATCTAGGTTGGTCATAACTTTTCTTCCAAGGAGTAAGCGTCTTTTAATTTCATGGCTGCAGTCACCATCTGCAGTGATTTTGGAGCCCCCAAAAATAAAGTCTGACACTGTTTCCACTGTTTCCTCATCTATTTCCCATGAAGTGATGGGACCAGATTTCATGATCTTCATTTTCTGAATGTTGAGCTTTAAGCCAACTTTTTCACTCTCCTCTTTCACTTTCATCAAGAGGCTGTTTAGTTCCTCTTCACTTTCTGCCATAAGGGTGGTGTCATCTGCATATCTGAGGTTATTGATATTTCTCCTGGCAATCTTGATTCCAGCTTGTGCTTCTTCCAGCCCAGCGTTGCTCATGATGTACTCTGCATATAAGTTAAATAAGCAGGGTGACAATATACAGCCTTGACATACTCCTTTTCCTATTTGGAACCAGTCTGTGGGGTATAAGAGCAAGTTAAACAGCACCGTGAGGAGACAGTCCATCAAATCCAGAATGTGACATTTGGCCTGAGTTCTTTCAAAATTCAGTATTAGGAGAAAGAAAATGGTAGAAGGTCTGCTTTAGATGAAGAGAAAATGAAGAGAATGTAATGTATGAACCTTAATGGATCCAGGTTTGAGGGGAAAAAAATTTATTAAAGCATTTGGAAACAGATAAACTTGAATATGGACTAATATGATGATATTAAGAAATTGTCAGTTTTCTTAAGTGTGTAAATATTATGGCTCTAGAGGAGAATGCTCTTATTTTTTAAGAGATGGATGCTGAAGTATTAGTGGTAAAATGTCATGATACGTGTAACTTCAAATGGTCTGGGAAAAAAGCACACAGAGAAATCAGATACGGCAAGTCATTAAACAATTGTTCAGTCTTGATGGAGGATATATAGGGATTTCTGTACGTTTAAAGTTTTTCATAATATGGAGAAAATCTATTGCTTCTGAAATTATATATATATATATATGTACATATATATCCTTTAGACTGAAGAGTAAAGCTTCTAAAGCCTCTGTACATTAGTCGGATAAACAGGCATTGCCATTATTATTCTGTGAGGGAGGTGTAGAAATAAAGTATAATATCTGTTTTCACTGGTCCCCATACTTGATTATATTATATTTGGCATGGCACACTTGAAGTTGCTAAATTTTTTTTTCTCTGCTCTTTTGTTTTGAAGGATGAGTGTATTGGCTTATAAACACATTGACTTTGAAGCCCTTTTGTTTATAAATGAGATCTACTTGAAAAGAATTTTGTGGATCACCTTTACCTTAAAGGACTTAAAATGCATTGTGGTTAAATTTGTACGGTAGAAAGAACCTCATTTGAGCTGTGCTTGGTCACAGACCTAGAGGAAAGGTCATGCGAAAGTAAAGAACAAGTTTCACTTGTAATATTTAATATTCTAAAAGTTTTGAAAGAACACATTCAGAGTGTGTTCAGAAGTTATCTTTCGGCAACTGTTTGGAAGTGTTTGGGTAGAATTTTTGAAACATTAAAACTCAAATTAAAAACTAATATAATCATTATGAGTTATATCTTAATTCCCTTCCATTATCATTTTTGTATTAATTTGTTTTATAGCTTATATTTTGAAATTCAAAAAACCCCACCTTATTTTTTTATGCAGTGTGTTCTCTATCTGAACTTATTATTTGTCATATGGCTATGGATGAGATAAAGAGTGTAACTTTTTAGGCTTGTCATGCAAATCTGTGACAGACCTCAGTTTTCATAAAGCAGTTCAGGTTTGATAAGGGAAAGTTAAAAAGATTATCTGTCATTGCTGTCTCATGGCTCTGTTGAGTTATTAAGTCTATCAAGTTTAGTATGAAGTATGCAGAACAAGTTATAAACTGATATTTTAGCCTAAAGTTTCCGTGACTTGGCTGTGATGGGTTTAGTGTGAGTAATACTTTGTGTGTGGGTGTGTTTTCTGTATAATTATGCTAGCCTGTTATAGTCATAGGCCTTTCCTTTTCCTTCCTCCTCTCTCTGTTCTCTCCCTGGCATGCAGAGTATTTGATTTCTGACAATGGAGGACAACAGCTATCAATAAGTGACGCCTTCATCAAAGGTAATTTTATCAAAAGCTATACATGGGATCGTGTCTCTTGTTCATGGAGATACACTGTGGGCCCAGGATACTGATTGGCACTGAGTGAGTACTGACAATGCATTATATTATTTTAGTACCATAGGAACACAGTTTTTCAATATGTGTAGTAGCCTTGAGACTGCTGAAAACCAAAAATATAAACTTGGAGATAGTTTGAGAGGTCTCTGATCTGAAAAATAATTGTTTAAAAGTCTTTACCTAGATTTTGAATTTTATTCATTTAAAGGCTTTTCTGTATCACGGAAATGCTTTTCTGTATCATGAATATAGTATTAAGTATTGATAGACATATCATCAAGTGATTGTCAAGCTCATCAAAAAGCCACAGGCAGATCTTATCTAATTGAGGATGCTGCTTGCTCTCTGGATTTGGACAATAAGTGGACTGAAGGAAATAACTAATTCTGCTTATCATTTCCTTGGGGACGGAAGGAAGTACAGAAGAATACAAACCTTTCCTAACCCCACCCCTACTTAGCTTGCTGTGGAGTGAAGACATACTTATTTGGTCCATAATATGCTACAGCTTAGGCCTCAGATAATGGGAGGGTTTCACATAAAAGAGAGAAGGTAGGGTGAGCTGGTACAAGGGCAGCTGCTGACAGATAGTGTCACAGCTTATTTCTAAATTCACCTTCAAGCATCTGGTTCAACCAGATGTTTATAGACCAAGGGTTTACATAATTGAAATGTGCTGTTCTTGTACCTCACTTGTCATGGACACTGGCTTTACTCTGGAGGCTGCTGGACTGTTGAAGGCTTTTTGTCATTTGTTCAGCTTGCTTTAAGAGGGGAAAGACTAGAGAATTTTTACCTCTTTTCTTTCCATTTATTCAACCACAATTTCAAAAGTTATTTAGTGAGCATCTTTTTTGCAAAGCATTTAGTATTACCTGTTTTTTTTTTTGTTTTGTTTTGATCATTTACAAAATTTTATATAAATTACTATTTACCATGTTTTGATTTCTTCACAGTTAATTTTTTGGTCTGACTTGTAAAAGTTTTGCCAATTAAGAAGAAAGCCTTTTTTGTTCTAGTATTGAAAAGAAACACTGAAAGGATTGTTTGAGTAGACTTTCTAGACTGTCATGTCCTGGTTCAGACGAATCAAAGCTGAGCTTTTCTCAGCACCCACACTATCACAAGTTCTCCTTGCATTCTGATTTCTGTTGAATGCAGTGTTCAGTTTGTGATTTTATAGGGAAAATTAACCACCTCTCTTTCTTAATATCCCCAAATAAATAAAAAGACTGTAAACAAATCTCATTTCATTTGCTTTTCAAAAGCCGTATTTATAGTTACTTTCTTGAGAGCCCTGGTTGCTTATGTAAATTTACTCTTTACACTTCTGTCTCTGATTTTGGCTGTTGAGAATGTTGACTTTCTAACTCAGACTTAATTTTTTTTATCTATGAATTTAAACATGTCCTTGCTTTTTTTACATCAGTAATTTGAATTGGCTAACTTAAAAATTTTAAAATGATAAGTTGGTGATTTCTAAATCTCTGAGTAGATGGTATAAAACTTGACAATGAATATAATTTCTTATTTTACACTTAGAATCCTTATTTAACCGTCGAGTTGAGGAAAAATCCAAAGAACTGCCTTTCACACCTTTGGGCTGGCATCATAACAACCTGGAGCTGCTCAGGGAGGAGAATGGAGAGAAACAAGCTATGGAGAGGTTGCTGTAAGGCAGTGAGCTTATTCATTTTAATTCTCCATTTTTCTAATCTTAAGTGACTTGATAGGCATTTGTATAGTTCTTCCTTATAAAGTCAAAACTGCTAACATTACTTAGGAAATAAAGCCTGTTCTGGTAAAACTTCTAATAAAGCAGAGCGTCCTAGTTGTGCTTGTCTATCCCCATTGTTATTTATGTGTTAAAATTTAATTGAATTAAATAGGGTTTTTTTTTAATCAAACCCATAGACTTTTTGTTTTATTTCTTTTTCAATTTTTTAATTGGAGGATAATTGCTTTACAGTGTTGTTAGTTTCTGCTGTACAACATCATGAATCAGCTATAAGTATGCACATGTCTCTTTCCTCTTGAACCTCCCTTAAATGGGTTATCTTAATTGAAGATATTCACAGATTTTCTTTATATGCAAAAGCATTAAGGTGCAGATATGCTGAAAGAATAAAATGACCAAGAAGATCTTACCTGTAAGCCATTAAATCATGTGCTGATTTCTTTGTAGACTGTGTTGCATCTTCAGAGCTGTTTTCTGTGGCAGTATTAACGTCTTTCCTGTAACATTTTTGTAGTTCAGCTAATCATAACCACATGATGGCGCTGCTCCAACAGTTGCTCCATAGTGAGTCATTGTCAACGTCTTGGAGGGACATCATCGTGTCCCTGGTCTGCCAGGTTGTTCAGACAGTCCGACCCGACGTCAAGAACCGGGATGATGACATGGATATCCGCCAGTTTGTCCACATCAAAAAAGTGAGCTCTACCAATGTTTTCCTCATGTTCAGCATTCATGAGATGGGCCCAATAGTAATTTGTCTCTTAATGGTAATATGAAAAGGTCGTTGCCAGGAAGGATGCTCGGTGAGGAGAGGTAAGTTTTTCTGTCCTATTTGGTAGCAGTGCACTTAAAGGTCATGAAAGCCACTCTTAGGAAGTGAGAGATGAGTGGGGGTGGGGGTAAGTTGGGCTTGCAGTGAGTTGGGAACCCAAACTTTCCTACTTCCTCCTCTTGATGTGTCATCTATAAGAAGGCCTCTCTTCACACACGGCTTTTACTGTTCTGAGGAAAAGCAGTGGGTAATTGTTTTATTTAGAGAGTAGTGGAGTTTTGCCTAAGAGCCTATGATGTTTAACTGAATAGTGGTTTTAATTGACATCTGGCATTAATTTGTTTGGTCAAATGGGTATTCTAGAGTACCAGATAGTATATTAGAGAGTTGATGATTGTAGGAAGGTGCCATTAATTATTGGTTGAAAGGAAGAAATGCATCCTAGATCTTTTTGTTCTTATTTGGTTACATAATAGGGAAAACAAAAAGTGGAAATAAATACTTACAGAATTCATTTGACTGCATTCTAAAGATGTATATCGAATTGTATTGTTTTCTTAATTGTTTCATTAGATCCCAGGTGGAAAGAAGTTTGATTCTGTGGTTGTCAATGGATTTGTTTGCACCAAGAATATTGCACATAAAAAGGTAATGTGATTCAGTTCAATATTGAAGTTCAGCAAACTATGACTGTGTGCCAAGCCAACAAGCTGAGGGTGCCCTCATCATGGAGGGAAAGGAGATTGGACAGGGAGGAGTGACTAGCAGTAAAATTTGGGGGTTCAGGGAGAGTCTCCCAGAGCTGATGATGACAGGGACTTGGACAGTGAGAACTCATCAGACAGAAGAAGGCTTCCTAGTCAACAGGCTGAGAGGATGCTGGTGTCATTTCTCTCTTGACCCTGCCACATCTCAGGGATAAAAGATTTTCTAACAGACCAGAATTCTTCCAGAGGCCTACCATTTTAAAACTCTGTTCTTCCTCATAGGGCTGAACACAGAATTATGACTGGAATTCTGTATCTTTCTCTGTACCTTCAGCTGTGAGGCCTCTTTCTAGCACCAGCACAGAGAGAAGGGTAAATAACTCCTTGTACTAAGGAAAGTCTGAGATCCTAAGGTGCCAGACGGTGCCAGGAACTGGCAGGAAATGAGGCTGGAGGAAGCAGATGAGGGCTTTGTCTCTCATTTTATTCTGAAGGCTACTGGTTTGCAAATGTAATATGTATCAGGACCTTATTAAAAATGTAGATTCCTAAGCCCAAACCTTAGAAATTCTCATTTAGTAGTTTTAGGGGAGTGAGAATGGGGGGTGGGTAGAGGAAGGGTGGGACTACTTTTTTAATTAAACGAAATTTTATTTTAATGAAGTATAGTTAATTAATAGTGTTGTGTTTCTGGTATACAGCAAAGTGATTCAGTTATAGGTATATGCATATATATATATATATTCTTTTTCATATTTTCCATTAAGTTTATTACAAGATATTGAATATAGTTCTGTGTGCAATACTGTAGGATCTTGTTGTTTATCTGTTTTATACACAGTGGCTGCCATTTCCAAACTCCTAATTTATCCCTGCCCCCCACACTACACTTTCCCCTTTGGTAACCATAAGTTTGTTTTCTATGCCTGTGAATCTGTTTCCGTTTTAAAGAAGCTAATTTTTATCATATTTTAGATACCACATAGAAGTGATATCATATGATACTTGTCTTTGACTTGGTTAGTATGATAATCTCTAGGTCCGTCCTTATTGCTATAAATGTCATGATTTCATTCTTTTTTATGGTGGAGTAGTATTCGTCTATTTGTGTGTGTGTGTGTGTGTATTTTCATCTTTATCCATTCGTCTGTGGATGGACATTTAGATGGCTTCTGTGTCTTGGCTATTGTAAATAGTGCTTCTGTGAGCATTGGGGTGTGTATATTTTTCCAAATTGGAGTTTCTCTCTGGATGTCTGCTCAGGAGTGCAATTGCAGGATGATATGGTAGCTCTGTTTTTATTTTTTTAAGGAAACTCCGTACTGCTTTCCATAGTGGCTGCACCAATTTGCATTTGGGTGGGACTTTGTAATGGAGTCACTCTGGGTGTTTCCAGTGTTGTTTATTTGTTTACTGGTTCTCACTTTTAGAGAAACTGATGATCTGTAACAGTGTTCTCAGACCTTGCTGTGCTTCAGAATCACTAAGAGAATGTGTTAAAAATAGAGACACCTGGCCTCATCTCTGGTACTGTTGGTTTGGTTACAGTGAGAGCTCAGGCAAATTTCAGGCTTGAGCAACTGAATGCATAAACTACAGTCTGTTTTCACTTTTTTCTAAGCTGAGAATAATAATATATTTTTATAAGGTATTAAACTTCCTGAAAAGTATTAGTGACCATAGATAAATAAAATTATGTTTGAATTTGATATTATTTCATAGCAATGGTCCAAAGTCCATATTTCTACATAGAGTCTTATTAAAACAGCACTGTACCCATCAAAGTAGTACTTTAAATCAGATTAAATGATGTTTGTTGAATTCAGAGGTAGTTATGTTGTGCTCATCTACAGAATTAAAAACTGTTATGTGCGTGTGGTGGTCACATATGCGTGAATGAATGTCTGGCCCCAATGACCATGTTTAGAGACCGTCTTTAATTTGTAGTTACTAAAAAAGCCCTGCTAATAAGTTTGGTCAGATGGAAACTTCTGTTGCAGGATGCAGACTCCTCTGCCTCTGGCTTTAGTTGTGTGGTTAGGGTATATTGTTTGAGTCTCTATTTCTGGATGTGTTTTAAGATTTTCTGTTGTTAACTTCTTGTTTCCCAGTTTAGCTTGCGAATTTACAACTGCTGGAAATTTATTCCATCAAAAATATGTTCAGCAGATGTTTTAATTCCTTTCTCCCTCCTCTACTTTTCTTGAGTCTTAGAAAAGTTAAATTCTGCTTGTAGAATTGCTGATCTCTGGGAGTTTATCAAGTAGCCTATCTTTTAAGTCCCTCTCCCTCCTACCAAGGGTGTGATAACTTTTCTTAAAAACATTAGGGATTTAAAAAAAGATAGTTAAGAGTATAGAAAATTGGGTAAAATAGCATTAGTGAAAAAGAAGCCAGTTTTTAAAGAACTTTGCATGGCTTTAATTATTTGCTTTGGGGAAAAAAAAAAAAAAAGAATAGCACAAAATAAATGAGAGTATTTTAATCTGAATATAATGAGGGAATCTATTTAAGAGGAATTATGACCAGTATGAACTTAGAGTTGTGATTAAAGGAGGTCTATAAATTGCAAACTTTCAAAGTTTTAGCAAACTGTTCATTTATATTTTAGATGAATTCTTCTATTAAAAACCCCAAAATTCTTCTGTTGAAGTGTTCCATTGAATATCTCTACAGAGAAGAAACCAAATTTACTTGCATTGATCCTATTGTGCTTCAGGTAAGAACTCCTTACTGAAACCATAATCTGGAGAAATGTTTGTATACTAAGATACTTGCCAACTCTTATACTTTCTTCCAGCTGGTTAAATTTGATAGGCAAACTTCATTGCTCTTGTTTCATTAAAAAATGTATTATAGAAGACATTCTTATGAATCATACTTTAGAAGCTTACCAAAGCCTTTGTCACTGTTTTTAGTTGCAAAGTGTTAATGGCAACATGTGACTTTTGGGGAATAGTTGAAAAAAAGGTGAAAATCCAAATCCTGTTTTTTCTTCCCACTGGGTCATGAACTTACTTTAAGGATTTGTCTAACGATTTTTAATCAGGTTTCCAGCAGTAACACCTGTTTTTCAATATAGACTGTTCTACTAAAACATGTTTCTAGAACACCAAGTGTCAGTAAAAGGGAGTGATGTCAGATGGAAGTCGTGTCCATTTCTGTGTGGTTTTTCTTAAGTGAGGAGGCCCAGAATAGCTTTAGTAGGATTATAGCCCTCAGCTGGAAGGAACAACAGTCTCGGCTCAGTTCCCACACAGCCCTTTAGCTCCATTTTAAGAGATTAGAAATGAGCTCCTGCTGAAAGAGGAGGGTCTCTCCCCAGGGAGACCCAGCCCCTGGTCCTGGATGGCTTTTGGGCACTCATTGCTTGGAGCTTCATTTCCACTTGTACTGTTGCAGTTGATTTTGTACATTTAAAATTTCCCTTGAGGCCACCTCCAGCTAGGCTGAGCTGCTTGGCTGGGTTGTCCAAGTCCTCTGTCAAGGTACCACTTATTATTCTTATTAGTGCTCTTGATATGAAGTTGTATAGGTTGTCTTCCCCAACTTCTTTTCTCCCATAAATGCTATTAATTAATTTGCAGTTGTTCAGAATGGGAGGTTTTCAGAAATGTGTTTTTCCTATTATAGCAGAAACACTTAATATTCGGTTCCAGAAACATTTAGGGGAAAAGCATTACTTGGAAATTCATGAGCTCACTTTTGCACGTGATAGGAGTAGTCACTTTAAAAAAAAATTAATTTATCTGGCTGGGTCTTGGTTGCTGCATGGACTTTTCTGTAGTTGTGAGTGGGGGCGACTCTCTAGGTATGGTGCACAGGCTTCTCATTGTGGCAGCTTCTCTTGTTGTGGAGCACGGACTCTAGGTTGCGTAGCTTTAGTAATTGCAGCTCTTGGGCTCTATAGCACAGCCTCAGTAGTTGTGGCGCACAGGCTTAGTTGCTCCAAGGCATGTGGGATCTTCCCAGACCCGGGATTGAACTCATGTCTCTTGCATTGGCAGGCGGATTCTTTACACTGAGCCACCAGGGAAACTTTTGTTCTCAATTCACAGACACAGAAAAAACTTAATTGTGGTGAAAGGCACCATGCTCTGTTGCTTAGTGAACTCTGTTAACTGGGACTGTTTCCTTTTTGGAATTCAGCTAGGTATCAGTAAAAATGAGGGGTTTCAACCAGATTTATGCCATTCCTTCTAGCTCTGATTTACTGTGACTTTTCAGTGAGAACTGAAATAAGGAATCAGAAGAAACACAGTTATGGTTTGTGGAAAACTGAGCTACTTTGATGCTGGGAATTTTCGTGATCTCACTGGTATCAGTGGAAGACTTACAGACTTAGATCACAACCACATGGTTTGCAAGATGCATCCTGATTGCAAAGATGTAAAATATGTAAAATTGTTGTAAAATTGTATTTAGTTACCAAAAAGTTGTCCTTATATTTATCCACTGTAACTCCCCTTTTATGACCAGGTTAATAGACTGAAGTCTTCATGTTGGACACATATGCTCTGGGCAAATGTATATTAATAAACATGATTTAATTAATATAACTTGTTAATTATAACTTGTATAATTATATTAAGATGATGCTGTTAAAGTGCTGCACTCAATATGCTGACAAATTTGGATAACTCAGCAGTGGCCACAGGACTGGAGAAGGTCAGTTTCATTCCAATCCCAAAGAAGGGCAATGCCAAAGAACGTTCAAATTACCGCACAGTTGGATGTCTGAGTAAATTCATAATCTGAAAAGAAGCTTTAAGATAGGAGAAGATGTTTAATGCCAGGCTGGATGAAGCACAAGCTGGAATCAAGATTGCAGGGAGAAATATCAATAACTTCAGATATGCACATGGCACCACTCTTAGGGGAGAAAGCAAAGAGGATACTAAAGAGCTTCCTGATGAAAGTGAAAGAGGAGAGTGAAAAAGCTGGCTTAAAACTCAACATTCAAATAGCTAAGATCATGGCATCTAGTCCCTTCACTTTATGGCAAATAGATGGGGAAACAATGGAAACAGTGACAAACAGTGACTTTATTTTTGCTCTAGAATTACTGCAGACGGTGACTACAGCCACTTGCTCCTTGAAAATGAAGCTATGACAGATCTAGACAGCATATTAAAAAGCAGAGACATCACTATGCCGACAAAGGTCCATATACTCAAAGCTGTGGTTTTTCCAGGAGTCATGTAGTAATGTAAAAGTTGGACCATAAAGAAGGCTGAGCACTGAAGAACCGATGCTTTTGAACTGTGGTGTTGGAGAAGACTCTTGAGAGTCCCTTGGACAGCAAGGAAATCAAACTAGTCAATCCTCAAGGAAATCAAGCCTGAACATTCATTGGAAGGACTGATGTTTGAAGCTGAAACTACAATACTTTGGTCACCTGATGTGAAGAACCGACTCATTTGAAAATACCCTGATGCTGGGAAAGATTGAAGGTGGGAGGAGAAGGGGATGACAGAGGATGAGATGGTTGGATGGCATCACTGACTCAGTGGATGTGAGTTTGAGCAAACTTTGGGAGATAGTGAAGGACAGGGAAGCCTGGCGCGCTGCAGTTCATGGGGTCTCAAAAAGTTGGACACGATTGAGCAACTGAATAACAGCAACAAAGCATCTTGTTCATCAGTGCTTCAGAACATAGTTTATTATATCTTTAAGTCCTGACCTATTAAGGTTTTTAGTTTGAATTGACAGAAAATATCAGTTGATTTGACACTGCCCCGCCCTTTGCTTGGAGTGGGGGAACTCATCGTGGCATGACCAGTCAAAGAGGAAGCTGCAGGGTAGCTAGTAAAAAAGAAGAATGAGAAAAAAAGGGCAAGGATAAAATTAGGTTGGGCATCATACTGTCTTCACAAGGTCTGCCCCAGAGGTCTGTTGGTCTACCTCTGCTCCATTCTGTCTTCCGGGCCTGCCTCCTGATACTCGTTCCTTGCTGAGCCTGGTCTAAGCCCCAATTTTAGCAAGGCGCTTCATGTACAATCATAATAGTTGACTGGAGCTGGAACTGTGAGGAAATGTATTTGCTATCCCTATACTGGAGGCCAGAAACTTAAACAAAAATGAATTTATTTTAGTTCTTCTTTATTGAAGCTGCACAAATAAAATAGTCTAAAATGTCATTAAATTGCAGTTTAATAAGCAGAGTAGATTAACACATTTCAGGGAAAAAAATTTCATTTTGTTGGGACTTCCCTGGGGGTCCAGTGGTTGAGAATCCACCTGCCAAAGTGGGTCTGGAAGATTACACATGCTGCAGAGCAGCTTGTTGGCCACAGCTACTGAGCCTGCACTCTAGAGCCCATGTGACCCAACTGCCGAAGCCCAGGCGCCTAGAGCCTGTTGCTGTGCAACAAGACAAACCACCGCAATGAGAAGCCCGTGCACTGCAACTAGAGAGTAGCCCCCGCAACTACAGAGAGCCCTTGTGCAGCAACCAAAAATAAGTAATTAAGAAAAAAATTAAAGAAAAAATAAAGAAAATACAAATAAAAATTTAGAAAATAAGAAAAAATTAAATAAAAATTAAGAAAAAAATTTTAAATGGGAAAAAAATTTCTTTTTGTTAATAATGGGATAATTTGAGAATGTCCAGTTTCTATCAGTAAGACAGAGAAAGGTGAAAAGAAATATAACAGGGCAAGTTCATTGCAGGGAATAGGCTCATCCATTGCTGGTGGCTCTGACCGTGAATACAAAATTGACTCAGAAAACACTGGGCATTTGGAGCAGAAGTGACAGGTGTGTCCCCACCTTCCACTGTCTCCTGAGTCTAGAGATTTTATAAAGCAATTAACTAATTACATTTTTTAAACTCGAGTTGTTATTTACAACATTCATTTGCTTTGAGAGTAAGCCTTTGTCATGAAATTGTATTAAACATTGTTTTAATTTGTAACTACCACTGTTCTAAGTAGAATATTATTTGTTGGGAGATAGAAATTAGGAAGTAGCTGAAATAGTGTCTGTTAGTTATTTATTCAAATACCTGAACGAAGAGTTATTCTGGTTAGTTTCAGAATGTAAAAGGGGAAATCCATAATTATATTAAAAATACTTAGTTGCTTTCATTTGGGAAGCTGTGAGAATTTTTTGATTTTTTTAAGCTTCGAGAGCTAGCTAATTGGATTCTTGGCTTTTATTACAAGTTATTAAGAACTCAGAGTCCTTCAAAGAAAAATTAGTGAGTTGGAGAATAAAGTTTCTTCTGAAACTTTTTCTAGCATAGTCAGCAGTTTAGAATGATAAATAATATTCTTGGTTGTATTTGAATTAATTTGCTTACATGGTGGTAAGTGATATTTAGCATATTTTTACCTGAGATTGAGGACCTGAAAAATGAGTTAACACATCAGTACAATGTTTACTTAGTAGGAAACTTCTATTAGTAGCGGTTTGTGGATGAAGAAAACTTAGTTTGATGTTACTAGTCACACTGCCCTAGTATTTTTACATGTCTAGATCTTGATTTGTACCACATACCATGTTTTTTATTTATCTTACTTAGGAAAGGGAATTCCTAAAGAATTACGTTCAGCGTATAGTTGATGTTCGACCCACACTGGTTCTGGTTGAGAAAACGGTATCTCGAATTGCACAGGATATGTTGCTGGAACACGGCATTACTTTGGTCATTAATGTAAAATCAGTGAGTGTTCTTATTTTTCTATTATTTCTAAAAATGACAGCTTGTAAATTTATATGCATTGGGGTAGATATACAGTGTTCTTTAATTGTTTATTTCTTAGCTGTACTGTATATATTGAAAGTACAGGAATGGCAGTGCTTTCCTTATTTAAGACTGGAGGATCTCAGGCTAGAAGAAAGTATAATTAATGTAGCACTCATACATAATGAGTTATGTAACACTCATTATAAGTGTCTACCAAACCATAGGTATAGTTGACATTAGTTATTAAGTAGTCTTTGTAGAGGCGTCATTTTGTTTGGGGAATCATACAAAGCAGAAAATTTTCTCTCCCTTGAAAAATTACCTTCTTTAGTATGGAGGTCAGTTGTGGAAATTCCCCACCCACCACCGCTGTATCAGTATCTTGTGCCAATGAATAATACTTAAATGTCTTTTGATATTATTAATGTGAGTATGGTTTATTTTAGTAAACACATACTGATTGCTAAGTGTAGACTTACCTAGAATCAGTAAAAGTCATATAATTACTAAAATCAAGGAAATTCATCTTGAAAGAAAATAGGGCATTTTCTATTTTCTTTTTTTTTTTGGTGAGGGCATTTTCAAATGTTTCTATTATTTTTCCATATAAAATGTACTAAAATTTTATTCTTCTTTAATTTTGTAATATGATGATGTTCTGTGTTCTAGCAAGTTTTAGAACGAGTTAGCCGGATGACCCAAGGTGATTTGGTGATGTCAATGGACCAGCTGCTTACCAAACCCCACCTGGGCACCTGTCACAAATTTTACATGCAGATGTTTCAGTTGCCTAATGGTGAGTGATCTTTAGTGTAGATTTACCTGAAATGGGGGGACCTGAGGAAATGAATAAACTCATCAGAACGATGATGTTGATATATTAATAGTAGGAAATGGCTATTAGCATACAACTATGGTCTTACTTAAGAGTTTTTATCTGGTAGATGTTAAGATAATGAACTAATTCTGTCTGGACCTCTGGATTGCCACCTAAACCTTCTTAACCTTGTGTTTGTTTATTTGTAGAACAAACCAAAACACTGATGTTTTTTGAAGGCTGTCCACAGCACCTGGGCTGTACAATCAAGCTTAGAGGAGGCTCTGATTATGAGCTGGCTCGAGTTAAGGAGATCTTAATATTTATGATCTGTGTAGCTTATCATTCTCAACTAGAAATCTCCTTCCTTATGGATGAATTTGCCATGCCTCCAACATTAACGCAAAACCCTTCCTTCCATTCTCTGATTGAGGGACAGGAGGATGAAGGGGCTGCACAGGAGCCATTCAGCGGAAGTCCCCTCCCCCGGGAGCCTGACTTCCCCCCAGACTTTCTGCCTTCTGATGATGGCAGTTTGCTAGAATCAAGGATTCTATTTGAGAAGGGTGACCAGGAAAATAAGAGTGTGCCACAGGATGTTGCCTCTTTGAGGCCTCAAGAGCATGCCCCAGCAGCTTGCCCGATGGGTGCCCCCTGCGCTCTCTTTCCATCAGTACCAGAGTCATTGCTGCCGCTCCATGTGGATGACCAACAGGACGCCATAGGCAGGGAGCAGCCAGAGGCTTTGCAGCAAACAGAGGAGCTTCCAGATCCCGCAAGCCAGATGAGAGCCTTTAGAGACCCTCTGCAGGATGACACCGGCCTGTATGTTACCGAAGAAGTTACCTCTTCTGAAGATAAACGGAAGACTGATTCTTTGACCTTTAAGCAAGAGTTGAAAGATGTGATCCTCTGCATCTCGCCAGTCATCACATTCCGGGAGCCCTTCCTTTTAACTGACAAGGGCATGCGATGCTCTACCCGAGATTATTTTGCGGAGCAGGTTTACTGGTCTCCTCTCCTCAATAAGGAGTTCAAGGAAATGGAGAGCAGGCGGAAGAAACAGATGCTTAGGGATCTCTCTGGCCTTCAGGGCATGAATGGAAGTGTTCAGGCCAAGTCCATTCAAGTCCTGCCCTCACATGAGCTCGTGAGCACCAGAATTGCTGAGCACCTGGGGGATAGCCAGAGCTTGGGGAGAATGCTAGCTGATTATCGGGCCAGAGGAGGAAGAATCCAGCAAAAAAATTCAGACCCTTTTGCTTACTCAAAGGAGGCGTCAAGTACCTCAAGTGGTAAATCAGGAAGTAGAACTGAAGGTGATGAAGAAAAAGGGTTGATTACAAGTGATGCAGTGTGGTCGACAAAGGTGAGCAAGACTGCTTTTGTGCTTGTGTACATTTAAGATGGGTGGAAAATCTCTGCTATGGCAAGGTAAAAAAGTCAAATATGACAGCTTGCATGCAGATTTATTAAATATTTCATCTGTGGGTTTTTTTTTTTTTGGTCTCTTTTGTCTTACGTGTTGCTTTAAAATGTATGAAATAGGAGTGTAATGTGATGAAACTAGATTTGAAGGTTTCACGCTAAGCTACAGCAAACTCAGGAGAACTGTGAGGTAGGGGGCAGTGTGGAGCTGCTTAAAATTTCTGACATGATGACTTGGGTGTAATGTGATGTCTTTGATCCTTTTAATGGTAGCCAGCGGGAGAGTAGAGCTGGAAGCTTATTATAGGAAATGGGTGTGTTTTTTTTCCTTAGTATAGGAAATTATAGGTGATCAAACTCATGAACAAATCTATCTTTTGAGGAGAAAATACAGTTGTTTAATAAAACAAATAGATGTTCACTTTCACAAGTCTGCTGCTGCTGCTGCTAAGTTGCTTCAGTCTTGTCCGACTCTGTGCGACCCCATAGACAGCAGCCCATCAGGCTCCTCCGTCCCCAGGATTCTCCAGGCAAGAACACTGGAGTGGGTTGCCATTTCCTTCTCCAATGCATGAAAGAAAGTGAAAAGTGAAAGTGAAGTCGCTCAGTCGTGTCCGACTCTTACGACCCCATGGACTGCAGCCTACCAGGCTTTTCCATCCATGGGATTTTCCAGGCAAGAGTACTGGAGTGGGGTGCCATTGCCTTCTCCCTAGACGAGTCTAGGAAGGATTAAATAATGATAGTATATTGTTTTTAATACCTGAAATTGGAAAAAAGGAATGTGATAAGAACCATGGTTAATGAAGTATGGAAAAATGCTTACAATAAACTTTATATAAATATATGTTTTATACATTTATGTAAACTTATTAAAAGTGATTTGGGGGCTTTTAAATTTACATGAGCACATATATATTTTTGATTCATGATTTCTATCTTTTGTAACTCATTCCTTGTACATTACAAAGCACAGATAAGTAAGCATTTTGTGTAAGGATGCTTATATTTTATTGTAATGTACGCACAAGGATATTTACTGAAATGGTTATTTCTGACTGTTTGCTGTTAAAAGGATGAATTGGATCTCATTGAATGACCCAGAGAGAACCCATGACATATTTTCCTGTGTTAAAAAGCACATTGTGTTTTAATATATGTAGCATCATCCCATTTTTATTAAAAAACAGAATCACCTGTGTATACTTCTGTGGGTGTTTCCATGTGTATATGTGTATCAGCTAGTGCAAATACATGATTTTTAACTACACAGTCAAATTTTTATCAGTTTGGGAGGTGGGGCAGCTTCAGAGGAGGAGAGGCTTTATGTACTTTGAGGACTTGTGCATCTTCCTCTGAGCTGTTTAAATTTTTACAGAGACAGATGTTACCTTTGTAATGATCAAAAGCATGTATAAAATACAAATAAATACCTTAGAATTTAGATTTCTGGGTGTCTCAGGTTGAGATTATATCCAGCTATCAATTCAGACTGTTTCATATTTAAATAACTACCCCCAAAATAATTTAATGTAGTTTTGTAAAAATAAAGAGTAAGAAAACAAGTTTGAGACATGCTTGCATTTTTAAACCTTTTGGATTGTTCTAACTTAAAAATTAACTGCTCTTCTTCCTTATATTTAGTTTCCTGTAGTTTTCAGTCTTCACTGGAACCCCTGTAGTGCTGATAGAGGCCTTACAAACTGAGTGGAGTGTGTTGGATGTTGGAGGTGGGCGTTGGAGTTGGAATGCTCACCCAGATGTTCCTTCCCTTCCAGGTGGATTGTCTGAACCCTGTCAACCACCAGAGGCTGTGTGTGCTCTTCAGCAGCTCTTCTGCCCAGTCCAGCAATGCTCCCAGTGCCTGTGTCAGTCCTTGGTAGGACTCCTTCCCTCCCTTGCATGTTGTACTTAAGAACAGAATTCCAGCAGCTGTGAAAAAAATTCAGCCATTAGGCTGTGTAGGTACACGGCAAGCTGCTGGTCATATGTGAATTGATGGAACTTCTGAACTTGTAAATTATGAAATTTGGATTTGTTCATGAGTAGAAGTAAATAAAAGTATGTTAAGAGTGAAGAGGTATACGAGAACAGTTTGTAATTATAAAAAAGTGAAAGTTGATACATAAAAACTGGTTTTAAGCACTTTGATAACATGCACAAATCAGGCAGGTTTTCTTTGGGCATTGTTTTTATAAAAGTCAGTTTTTTGTCTTTAAGTTTTATTCTAAAACTTAATTCCAAGTAGATTGATAGAAACACATTTTATAATGTTATAATTTGTTTCCAATGATAGTCACAAAGCCTAGTTATTATACAGTTTACCTCTGATCTTAAGTACTATAGAACATAACTGCTTGTTTTTGGAGTACTTGCCGCAACAAAATGTCTTCCATATTTTAATTTTGGACACCAGAAACACTCATTTCTACCAGTGAGATCAGGGAGTCTTCTACATTGTTGTTGCTCTAGCAGGCTGACTTGGGTCTGGTTGAGCCCATGGGAATTTAGGTCTAGGTTTGAATAAGATGTCAGTTTCAAAAGGGTATGTGTAGCTGAACTCTCTTATTTAGGTATAAAATTGGATATAAATTTAGGAACTGGCTCTCCTGGAAGAATATAAGCTGCTGCTCTTCGTGCTTAGTAATGGTGTAGACTGGAGAGCAGAGACAGGAGTCCCATTTTGTTGGTGGAGTTTAAAGCTTTGTAAAGGAAACTTGTACTTCTTCCTAATGCAGATCAGACTTACCCATTTAATGTTATTGTTTATGTATTCTGATTAAATAGTTTCATAAGATACTAATGGACTGGGAATGGATACGATGCTGTAATATGGTAGTCCAAACCTATTATATCAGATAAGGTAAAACCTGTTCTGTAACAACAAAAGAATATTACCTGTTTTGTTGGTGATAATAATACTGTATTATAAGTACATCTAACAGATATCAGTTTGGGGTCTGATGAAAATGTCTTTGCTGGGTTGTAATTCTAATGATATGTTTCTAAGAAATGATCTTTTTTTTTAGGATTGTAACAATGGAATTTTATGGAAAAAATGATCTTACATTAGGAATATTTTTAGAGAGATACTGTTTCCGGTAAGAACCAGTTTTCTCCTTATGTTCTATTTATGCTTTTTTTTGCTGCACAAAATTTCAACCTAAACATAAACATGAGTTGGAGCATTGTTGTTTAACCTTCCTGTTCATGCCTAATGTCAGGGCTTACTGTACAGAGAAGTAATCTGTTTTATATTCAACCCAGGAAGTCTTTTCCAGTTCATTTTTCAGATCTATGCCCATCTAATTGCCCTGCAGTCCTGCAGATTCTTTTTTTTAGGATGTCTGTTTTTACATTGATTCAAATGAGAGACAAGAGAAACTAAGGGCCTCAGTTTAAATCTTAGTGCCTTCGCTTGCCACTTACATGACAGAGAGCAAGTAACTTAATCTTTTTGTGTGCGTGCTCAGTCGTGTCCAGCTCTTTGCAACTCCATGGACTGTAACCCCCCAGACTCCTCTGTCCGTGGAATTTTTCAGGCAAGAATACTGGAGGGGTTTGCTGTTTCCTTCTCTAAGGGATCTTCCCAACCGAGGGATCTAATCCGCATCTCTGTGTCTCCTGCATTGGTAGGCAGTTTCTTTAGCACTAGCGTCACCTGGGTTAATCTTTACCAGCCCCCTTTATAGATACTAACAAACTCCACAAACATCAAGAGTTTTAATAAGTAAAATGAGATGATGTTTTAGAAATGCTTGGCATATGGAAGGTGCTTAACAAGTGTAACGTATCACTGTGATGTGGTTGAAGGCGGGGTGTTCAGCTCTGCAGGCTCGTAGCAGGACAAGTGGTACCCTGATCAGATCATCTACCATCCTCCTTACTCTGGAGAGGATGCTGCACTTTATCGTATGCAGTCCTGATTAGCCAGCATTCACTATACATGGCTCCTCGGTTTCATGGTTAATGTGAGGACTTTCTTTTTGTCAAAGGCCTTCCTATCAGTGCCCTAGCATGTTCTGTGATACCCCCATGGTGCACCACATTCGACGCTTTGTCCATGGCCAAGGCTGTGTGCAGATAATCCTAAAGGAGCTGGATTCTCCAGTACCTGGATATCAGCATACAATTCTCACCTACTCCTGGTGCAGAATCTGCAAGCAGGTAAGAGTACTCTGTTGCTGTACTATTTCATGTAGTAATGTAGTATCATTTCTTTCTATAGTTCTTTCTTTGTGGGGGAGGGTGGCCTCTGTTATTTTGGATTTGATATTTGTCTTTGGGCCCTTATTTATTTTACCTGCTGTATGTTCCCTTTAATGTTTATTTCCTGAAGGTTCCATTTTAGAATTTATCAGTTATTATATAAAATATAGGTACCATGTCCAGTAAAATATATTGAGACTTTACCTTGACAGTTCTCGATTATGTTTGTTTATTCATCAGTAAACACTTATTTAGCACCATGTAGGTACCAGGTACTGTGCTAGGCCTTAGGAATGAAGAAAGAACAAGGTGTTGGCTCCTGTCCTCTTGGGGAGGAAACAGTTTTATAACACAATAATTACAGTATGCTAGAATGCTTGTGTAAGTTAATCTAGGTCAACATTTCTGTCTTAAGAGACGCAGATGAGGACATGTTTAATTGATCTCTACTGTTCTCATATTTATTCTTGGGGACAAAACTGTATATTTTATTTCCTCTCTGTGCTTTTCTATCTCTGGAGGAAATATTTGGTGCTAGTATTTGCTTTTAATACTTACTTTTTATTCAAATTGTTTGCAATGTGTATGTGCCAGATTTAACTTCATTGTTATATTAATTGGCTTATTTTGGAGTGTGTTTGGAATTACATACTGGAATTACAGACCAAATAATAGTGCAACCTATTTCAGTATTAGTGGTTGAGGAGGGCAAAGTCAAAGATAGATAGTCTTTAGGAGAAACATACATCCGTGAAATCATGTCTTGCAATAATTGGTTTTTATATGCTTGTTCTTCTAGGCCTTTAGTCATTGTTAGGCAGCTGGCAATATTTTGTTGTAGAACGTGTGAACTTTTGTAGATTGTCTAGTGAATTAAGTAACCTAAATTTGATCTTTATATCTTGTATGTTTGGTATATACACATGATTGCAAAACAAAACTTCAGCCTTTGGGGTTATGCTAGAAAGAAAATGGTAAACAGTTTTTGTTACACAGAAGTGAAAAATTTTATGTGTCAAAAAAAGTTACAACATATATGACCCAATATTAATATATTTACTATTAAACTTCTATAAGCTATAATAGAAATAATGGGAAAAGGGCATGAGAAGGCAATTTAATTCAAATGGCCAGTAGACATGTGCAAATACATGTTATTCATTAGTAATAATAAAAGATAAAATAAGTATGTTTTTATTTATTTTTTAAAGAAGGCACATTTTAAAGATATTAATTCCTGAGATCAGTAAGAAAGGAGGGAAATGGGTACTCTCAGATACTGGTGGCAGTTGTGTCTCCAAATAGGTGTACTGGTTTATGCAGTATGGCAGAAAGTATCAAAGACCAGATAAATGTTCATGCCCTTTTTTGACCTACCAATTTCCACTTTTATTAATTTATTGCAAGGAAATCGTTATGGATACTTATAAGTGTGTTTTATATACCCACATTGAAAAGTTCATCAAAATAATGAAAAGCTTGAAATGTTTTAAATGCCCACCAATAGGGATTGGTTAAACATGTCCATATAATAGGATATTCTGCAGCCATTAAAAATCAAGCTGCATAAGAATATTCAATGTGGGAAAATATGGTATATTACTAATAATCAAGGTTATGAAGCTATAAGAAAGAGTTTTTATTTATAAACATCCTGGCTAAGGATATATGTTTTCATGTATGGAAAGAAAGCAAACGTATTAGCATATTGATGGTGGTGGTAGGATTACTGATGAGACAGTTTCCGTAGCCATCCCTCACCCCACCTACCTCTACATATTTTTTTGTTTTTCTAGTTTTCTGCAATCAGAATATACTAGGCTTGTACTAAAGAAGAAAATATGTTTTTTTTTTTTAAAAAAAGAGGTTCTCAGGATGTGATTAGATAACCAACAATTTATGCTGAATTTCAGGTAACACCAGTTGTTGCTCTTTCCAATGAGTCTTGGTCCATGTCATTTGCAAAATACCTGGAACTTAGGTTTTACGGGCACCAGTACACCCGCAGAGCCAATGCTGAGCCATGTGGTCACTCTATCCACCATGATTATCACCAGTATTTCTCCTATAACCAGATGGTGGCATCTTTCAGGTAAGAAGTCTGAGCAACCTTGTCATAGACACATACTCCCTGGAAGGCTCTGAAGCATTTCCACTGTTAATAGATTGAACTCAACTTTTGGTGTGTGTTGTTCTCCACCCATCAGCCTTGCAAATACAGGGCCATACTCTGTGAAGAGCTTTCAGTGCTATTATTTATTTAATCCTTTAAGAAATCTGTTACTATTACCCTCACTTAGAGACCTTATAGCTATAAATAGAGCTAGCAAGTGATGGAGTCATGATATAAACTGGTAGTTTTGCTATTGTAGGTGTGACTCTTAACCATTACTTTTGCATCTGAGAGCCTGTCAGAATTTTTGCTAAGACATTACTTAGCGTAAGGATAATTGGATAGAACTGGATAGAGCTGAAATCACTAGTTCAAAGAATGGTTTTAAATGAGTGAGAAAGCCTTCAGAATATATCCAGAATCTAGGGACTTCCCTGGTGGTCCAGAGGTTAAGAATCTGCCTGCCAACACAGGGGACATGAGTTTGATCTCTGGTCCAGGAAGATCTCATGCTGTGGTGCAAGTAAGCCCGTGCTGTGCTCAGCAGCAAGGAAGATACTGCAGTGAGAAGCCCACTCACAGCAGCAAAGACCCAGCATAACCATATATATCCAGAATCTGAACATATCTCACCACCTCCAGCACTCCCCTTCTGAACTGAATCTCTGTTGTCCTTCCCTAGATTATTGCAGTAACCTCAACCAGCTTCCCTTTAGCCTCGCCCTGCAGCGCAGCAGTCCGAGTGGTACTATTGTATGAAAATCAGCTTAGGGCACTCGTGCTCTGGAGCCTCCAGCAGTGTCTGTTTCACCCTGAGTGAAAGCCAGAGTCCATTTATGGGCCTCTAAACCCCTCATACTCAGGCTTCTCACCCCTACTCCTCTCCCCTTGCTCCCCGTGTTTCAGCCTCGCTGACTTCAGGCTGGGCCTCAGTTATGCCAGGTAACCTCCTTCCTGGGAGCCTCTCATTGTTCTTCCATCTCTGTGCTGCCTGCTTCTAGACATTTGCTTATTTTTCCTTACTTTTTTCAGATCTTTGTTCAGATTTCACCTGCCCTGACTCCCTCTCACCCCTAGCAGTCCTTGCTGCTTTTTCGCTCTTTATTTTGCCCTGTAGCACCTACTCTCTGGCATAAGGTATGTTTTAAGTATTTGTTTTTGTTTATTGCCCAAATCTTGTTCCTGAATCATGAGAGCAGGAATTTTGGCCCTTGCTGTGCACCTAAAACAGCATCTGACACATAATAGGTCCTCAGAAAATATTTTTAATTGAACCTATTTCCCTTTTTAAGCAAGAGCTATCAACCGTGAACCTAGGGCCTAGGTCGGATATAGCGTTTACTAGACAACATGAAGTTCTGGTGGAAAGGAAACTCATGAAGAATCCTTGGGAGCTGAGAAGGTAGTGAATACCTATGTCCAAGCTAATTGTAGGAAGGAGTTCCTCTCCCTTCATGGAGGTTTCTATCCCAGTCAGTTGTTTTTAAAGCACACGAGGGTGGCCTCAGGGGATAATTGATGATAGCACAATGCAGGGGGAAAACAACACAGAACAAAATCTTTTTAATACTGGGAAGGATATTGGTAATGATTGAAAGTGGTCTCCAGTATTTTTGGTTGTTTGAAAATGCCATTTTATAGAAACTTTATGATCACTTATGCCAATAGGACTTAGTTGGCTGTCATGATACACTTCTACTCAAAATACTAAAATATTTTTCACTTTTCTACTATTACTTGTATTTTCTCCTCTCAGTTATTCTCCTATTCGGCTTCTTGAAGTGTGTGTTCCACTTCCCAAAATATTCATTAAACGTCAAGTCCCTTTAAAAGTGTCCCTTCTTCAGGATCTGAAGGACTTCTTTCAAAAGTAAGTTTCATTTTCTTTGATCACCTGTTTTTGTTTAGTACTGCCTGAAATCTAAACTACTTTAAATATCTTGTTTGTTCATTCAGCTTTCTTCGAAAACAGAAATAACCTATTTTCCTAATTGTATTTTTTATATGTCTGATGTAAAAATGGGAAAATGTAGACAGTACACCAAAGTATTAAAAAAGAATTCAGACCCTCCCAAGCATAACAACTGTTAAATTTTGATGTACATCCTTTCAGGTCTTTTTGTTCTGCAAAATTATATGTGATTCTTAATTAGATAAGATATTAGTAAAGTTCTGTATATATATTTTTCAAGACAGTATGGTATTGGCACAAAGACAGAAATATAGATCAATGGAACAAAATAGAAAGCCCAGAGATAAATCCACACACATATGGGCACCTTATCTTTGACAAAGGAGGCAAGAATATACAATGGAGTAAAGACAATCTCTTTAACAAGTGGTGTTGGGAAAACTGGTCAACCACTTGTAAAAGAATGAAACTAGATAACTTTCTAACACCGCACACAAAGATAAACTCAAAATGGATTAAAGATCTAAATGTAAGACCAGAAACTATAAAACTCCTAGAGGAGAACATAGGCAAAACACTCTCTGACATAAACCACAGCAGGATCCTCTATGATCCACCTCCCAGAATTCTGGAAATAAAAGCAAAAATAAACCAATGGGACCTAATTAAAATTAAAAGCTTCTGCACAACAAAGGAAAATAAAAGCAAAGTGAAAAGACAGCCTTCTGAATGGGAGAAAATAATAGCAAATGAAGCAACTGACAAACAACTAATCTCAAAAATATACAAGCAACTCCTGCAGCTCAATTCCAGAAAAATAAACGACCCAATCAAAAAATGGGCCAAAGAACTAAATAGACATTTCTCCAAAGAAGACATACGGATGGCCAACAAACACATGAAAAGATGCTCAACATCACTCATTATTAGAGAAATGCAAATCAAAACCACAATGAGGTACCACTTCACACCAGTCAGAATGTCTGCGATCCAAAAATCTGCAAGCAATAAATGCTGGAGAGGGTGTGGAGAGAAGGGAACCCTCCTACACTGTTCGTGGGAATGCAAACTAGTACAGCCACTATGGAGAACAGTGTGGAGATTCCTTAAAAAATTGCAAATAGAACTGCCTTATGACCCAGCAGTCCCACTGCTGGGCGTACACACTGAGGAAACCAGAATAGAAAGAGACACATGTACCCCAATGTTCATCGCAGCACTGTTTATAATAGCCAGGACATGGAAACAACCTAGATGTCCATCAGCAGATGAATGGATAAGAAAGCTGTGGTACATATACACAATGGAGTATTACTCAGCCATTAAAAAGAATACATTTGAATCAGTTCTGATGAGATGGATGAAACTGGAGCCTATTATACAGAGTGAAGTAAGCCAGAAAGAAAAACACCAATACAGTATACTAACACATATATATGGAATTTAGAAAGATGGCAATGATGACCCTGTATGCAGGACAGCAAAAAAGACACAGATGTGTATAGCGGACTTTTGGACTCAGAGGGAGAGGGAGAGGGTGAGATGATTTGGGAGCATAGCATTGAAACATGTATAATATCATGTAAGAATCGAATTGCCAGTCTATGTCCGATGCAGGATATGGCATGCTTGGGGCTGGTACACGGGGATGACCCAGAGAGATGTTGTGGGGAGGGGGGTGGGAGGGGGGGTTCATGTTTGGGAACACATGTACACCTGTGGTGGATTCATGTCAATGTATGGCAAAATCAATACAGAATTGTTAAAAAAAAAAATTATTTATTTTAATTGGAGGCTAATTACTTCACAATATTATAGTGGTTTTGCCCATCTTTTTTCTACTTGTGTGAGATTAGACAGTTTGATTCTAACTTTTCTAAAGTGTTTAATGTTTGTTAAGAGTTTCACAGGTATATCTTGCTGTCGATGAAAGACTCGCGTCTTTGAAAACTGATACATTTAGCAAATCAAGAGAGGAAAAAATGGAAGATATCTTTGCACAAAAGGAGGTAATTCATTTTTCTGACAGAAACCCAGCAGTTAGTTGTGAACTTGTTAGAAGTTCCTTTTGGGATGCATCTCAGATTGCTGGAGTGCCTTTTGTTCCCCTAGATGGAAGAAAGCGAGTTCAAGAGCTGGACTGAGAAGATGCAGGCACGGCTCCTGTCTTCCTCCATGGAGACCCCCCAGCAACTGCAGTCAGTCTTCGAGTCACTCATTGCCAAGAAACAAAGCCTCTGTGAGGTGCTGCAAGCTTGGAATAACAGGTGTGACTCTGCAGTCAGGTGTTTCTTTCATATTATTGCAAAATGTGCTCTGCCGTGATGTTTTTGATTTAAATATCCTTGTTAGTTGTGGATGTTGCCTTTTATTCTCAAGTTGTAGGAGGTTTTATTTTTATCGCTCCTACCACCCTCCACTTCTTTCATCCTTTAAAGTGCAGTTTGCAAAGATACAAAAAAAAGATGAGAATAGCCTTTGTTGCTGTTTCTAATATAGTATGTGTGCTAACTGAATCTAATTTGTCTGTACTAGTAAACCATGGAGTAATTACTTGGTGTTAGGCCATGAGTTTCAGCTGATTGTTTTGTGTATTTTATACCTGTATTTAAATATTTATTTGGGGAAATGTTTCCTTTTAATGCATATTGAAAAGTTCACTTGGATTAGTATAGCATTTATTTATTGAGCACTTGGATGATGCTAGGCACTAAGTAAGGCACCAGATGGACATGCACTCTTTTATTTGATTTTGAGTCCCACACATGTATATACTGCTTTCATTTTACAGAGGAAACTGTGGCTCTATGAGACTATGGGATTTGCCCAAGTTATATAGCTGTTGATTTTCAGAGCTAGGCTTTGGGCCTTGGTCTGTTGGTGTCTCATTATAACTTGCTCTTCTTTTCTAACCATGATCATATCAATAACAACTGATTAGTTGATTAGAAATAAAACAAAACTTACTCTTAGTTATGTACAGCTGTAAAATCTATTGCATTTGAAATAGGAAAATTAATTTTTGTGGTTTCAAAGCTATAAGGAGAATATGTGTATGCATTATTCAGGACATTAGAAAGAAAACCATGTTCTTCTTTTCACTTTTCCTCTTTTTCTTTAATTGTAGGCTGCAAGACCTTTTCCAACAAGAAAAGGGTAGGAAGCGGCCTTCAGTTCCTCCAAGTCCTGGAAGACTGAGACAAGGTGAAGAAAGCAAGGTAATGTTTTGTCTTGGGGCCTTCATTGTGATAAATAGAATTAATTTCTCTTATAACACTTAGAAGTGGTAGTTTAATGCATACTTTATTGATAATATTAGCATTTTTAATTTTGAAGCAGTCAGGTTTCTTGGTGTGACCTGGATTAATTTTTTTTATCTTTGCCTGAAATAAAATACATTATAATTCATTTATTTGAAATACTTATCAAAAGCTGCTGTCTACTGGCATCATTGAAGGTAGCATCACAGAGGCAATAGGTGCTGTAAAGGAGAAGGTATAGATGTACTTGGTGTATAACAGAGTCCTATTTTACTATGAACTTTGGGTGTTCTTTGTGCTTAAGTGAGAAGTTTTTCTTAAGAGGCCACACCGGGTTAGTTCTATATGGTGATTTAATTAACCTATCCTAACTGTATTAGTTTTCTCTTGCTGTATTACACCTTACTCCAAACTTAGTGACCTAAAACATAAATCTGTTATCTCACAGTGTGTCAGGACTCTGGCAGAGTATATGGCTGGGTTCTTTGCTCGGTCTCACGGCTGAGATGAAGGTTTGGCCGAGGTGATTATCTGAGGCTCGGGATATTTTCCCAGGCTCATCTAGGTTGTTGACAGAGTTCAATTCTAGTGGTTATAGGACTGAGGTCCCCCTTTCATTGCTGGCATTTGACTAGAGGCAAATCTCAACTTCTCGTGGCTGCCTGATTCCTTGCATGTGGCCCATTTCATCTTCAAAGCCTACAGCAGTGGATTGAATCCTTCTCATGCTTCAGATCTCTTGAGTTCTTCTGTGTCTAACCTCTGGACACAGATTTAAAGGACACATGATTAGGTCAGGCCCACCTGCTTAATTTCCCTAGTTTAAGGCTGACTGATTTGTGATCTTACATACTTGGTAGAATCCCTTCACAGCCGTATCTGGATTCATGTTTGATTGAAGGTATGTGTGGTATGTGTGTGTATGTGTCTCACGAAATTCTGCCACTGTGCTAACCACGAACAGATGAATTAATGTCAGTATATTTTAAGGACTTAATATTCTGATAGCATGAGGACTTTTGAGAGAATGTTTCTTTTTGTACAAGTGTATAGTACTTACAACAGAGTATTTTCATGGGATGAGGGGTACAAGTGCCTTAGATCATTGTATTATTTAGGAACACTGTCACTGAATTCTACTTTCTGTCTCATAAATAACTGTGTAGGAATCACTTTTCCTTAAAGTTTGGGTGAGAGTAAGAATTATGAAGATGATTTATTAGTATTTTCAAGGAGTCTGGGACCGTTAATGGCTCTCACACACTGCTGGAGGCCTTTCTGTTTGCCTACTGATGAAACTGCAAAGCTAGTGCTGTAAGACATGAAATTGAAAATATAAAATCAGTTAATAGATGATTTTCTTTTTGAAAGATTGAAAGTTGATTTGAAAATCTGTAGCACTGCCTTTGTGTTTATATTCATTCATTTGATAAATACTTATTGAGTGCTTTTAGACACTGTTCTGAGTGCAGGGCTCTCAGGGTTCACAAACATGAACACGAAAGTTCACATTTGTGGATGGAGGCCATAGTTACCGTTCCTATTGGAACGTTTGTTTATGAGACTGACAATAAACAGGTGAACCAATGAACATTTAAAAAACAAGTGGAAACAAAGCTGTGAGGAAAAAATTAATGAGAAATGGAGAGTAATGCCAAGGGAGTTGGTGATGATGAGTTATTTTATATAGGATGACTAGGGCAGTCTCTGCTAGGGTGAGCAAATCAAAGGACATTGTAAGTAGCAGTGTAAGAAGTGACTTTTAATCACATTGTACACAGGGCTGACAGTCATTTAAATATATATTTTATCAATGGATTATGGGACTTGAGAAAGTCCAGTGGATAATAAAAGGTTGCTGGGCTTAATGGATAATCATAAGTAGTTCCTGGATATTTTAATGGGTCTGTGAGCTACCGTTTAGAACAGTATTCTCAAAATGTGGTTCAAGGACCCTGGAGGTCCTAGACCCTTTCAAGAGGTCTGAGAGATTTCCCGTTTTCAAGTGCATAACTCTGTGAGGCTAGATTATCTTTATAAGTTCAGTTATAATACAGCTCAACAGATTAAATGCAGAAGTCAGAGAGGAATTTAACTGCCTTCTATTAAAAGAAGACTTTAATGTCTTCTAGACATTGAAATATTTGTAAAAGTATAAAACAATGCCACTCTTTTACCAATTAAAAAAAATCTTTTTAATTAAAATGTGTTGTTTATAGTAATAGGTAATGGGTTTTTTATTATTTTTAAATGAATCAATATTAATAATTCTTAAGAGGTTGAAAGTGTAAGATTTACTTTGTTAAAATTTTTTTTAGTGTGATTTTAACATTTCCTTAAGAACAGAATATTTCCTTCTCTACAGATAAGTGCAGTAGATGCATCTCCACGGAATGCTTCTCCAGGACTTCCAAATGGAGAAAAAGGTTGGTCCTTGAGTCTGTTGATCACCTGTCTTTGAATTTAAAGACGTTTCTTAGTCTAGAAGTTGTTTTAAACACTAAATTTTGAGAATTTTTTCTGATGCAGTTGGTCAGAGACATTTTTTTCCTTGCTGTAAAGCATTTGTAAGCAGTCTCAGTTTAAGATTATTATAAAATACATTGCCTAAGTTAGGATAGAGAAATAGATGATCAATAGTGAAGTGAGTGAAAGTTGCTCAGTAGCGTCCGACTGTTTGCAACCCCATGGACTATACAGTCCATGGAATTCTCTAGGCCAGAATATTGGAGTGGGTAGCCTTTCCATTCTCCAGGGCTTGCCCAACCCAGGAATCAAACCCAGGTCTCCCTCATTGCAGGCAGATTCTTTACCAGCTAAGCTACCAGGGAAGCCAGATGATCATTAGAGAAGGCTGCTTTTTAGGGGAAGAACAGAAAGATAAAAGGAAACTGAATTTCTCTCTTAATTGTGTTACAGTTAAGTCCTTGGTTTCATAGAAAAAAAAATCGGACAAAGCTTAGTTGATATTTTTATATTGCTAAAATCTTTTCTAGACTTAAGCCTGTTTTTCCTCAATATTTCATTAAATAACTTGGTGCCACTCTAGGGAGTTGGAAGGGAAATTTACTTAGACTATCTTGGTAGAATAGAAACTCAACTTGGAATTCTTGGCATTTTTTTTTATTATAATTAAGTGAATTTCCCCCTTGAGAATAAACGTGATTTTTTTCCCCCTCAGTAGTATCATAATTTCATTCCTTATTAAATTGAATGAACAAAATGTTTAAGTAGGCATTGTGAAGTGAAAGTCGCTCAGTTGTGTCTGACTCTTTGTGACCCCATGGGGTAAAATAAAAACTTCATGAATTCTCCAAGCCAGAAGACTGGAGTAGGTAGCCGTTCCCTTCTCCAGGGGATCTTCCCAACCCAGGAATCAAACTGGGGTCTCCTGCATTGTAGGCAGATTCTTTACCAGCTGAGCTACTAGGGAAGCCCAGGCATTATGGTCTGGTGCAAAGAATACTGGAGTGGTACTAGACTTGGTTGCCAGTCATCCTGCTGTCACTAAGATCTGATTGTGGTCAAGTCATATAACCTGTCTGGATTTTTGTATCCATTTCTAAAATTTCTGAAATTCATTTGTGAAATGACCCATGTAACTTTATTTAAGAAGCGAAAATGTTTTGGTTTATGAAGTAGAAAAAGGTTTTGGCATTTTGAAAGCATTGTTATTAGGTAGAAACGGATATAATGTTTTAAAGTGACTCATTTGCACGGTGTTTTTCTTTAGAGGACCGCTTCTTGGCCACCCTGTCCAGTCAGAGCTCCACCAGTTCCCCCCATCTCCAGCTGCCTAATTCTCCTGAAGGCGTGCCTGAGCAGGCCATGGGAGGGCCCCCCGAACTCGATACTGCCAGCAGTTCTGAAGGTACAGGTCAAGTCACTGTTTCTGTACTTCGTCCAGTAGAGACGAACGCTCTGAGTGCTGGGGCACAATGCTTTCTTATCCCTTGGGATTTAAAATTTGTACTGTTGAAAATGCTCTTTTAGATGTAGCTTTTTACCATATCCCTTTTTCAGTTGCACTGCTTGACATGTGACTGTCTCAGTAACAAAATGCTATTCAGCTTTATCTACTTTCTGGGGGTATTATTAATATTTTCTTAAGTCTCATAAAGCACACGATTGTTCCCTTATAAGAAAGAAAGATAAAATTGCAACCGCTTCTCCAACAACAAACATTTGTTTCGCTGATAATAGATGTATGCCTTTTCCCTCTCTTGCCTTGGTTTCTGTTTAAGCGCCGACTACTTAATTATAGTGTAAACTTTAAATGTAACTTTTAAATTGCAATTAAGCTCAGATATAATAGCCACAGTGCTCATAACTGAGTTGAAGTGGCAATAGAAACAGCTGGGACTGAGTTCATGCATGGTTGGCCAGTAATTTCACCACAGCTGTTGCCTAGCCCCTTGAGGGTAAGAGGCTGTTGATTGCAGGATGATCCTCAACTTCAAACATGTTGAAATGTAACAAAAATAAGCCCCTTGGGGTCAGAGCTGTGTATGCTTCATGGTTGTTTCCTGTTAGATAGTCATTATTCCTAGATCAAAAATTTTACACTATAATTGGTAATTATGGTGTGCCCGTGTCTGTGTTCCAAAAAGGAAAAGAAATATAGTTGACACTTTATACTTTTACTCTTCCTGAATATTAATATATAAATAGAATATTTTTCATTCTAGATGTATTTGATGGACATTTGCTGGGATCTACAGACAGCCAGGTGAAGGAAAAATCAACCATGAAAGCCATCTTTGCAAATTTGCTTCCAGGAAATAGCTATAACCCTATTCCATTTCCTTTGTAAGTATTATATAAGCCAGTGGCTGTTGGGTGGTTTTATTTTCACTTCATTTTAAGGATTTCTCTATGGATATACTCTCCATATTTAAATATGTTTATTTAACTTTATATATGTATTTCTCAATCCAAAATTATCCTCCATTACCATAAAAGCGGTGTCTTTTTGTATAATGTACTTTGTGGAACATGTAGTCTTTATATATTAACAGTAGATAAGTAGATTAATAAAGAGTTGCTTATATATATATATATGTATATATATATACACACACACATACATTTTAAAAGATATACAGCTCCATTGAGGGCAGAAGGGGAAGGGGATGACAAAGGATGACATGGTTGGATAGCATCACTGACTCAATGGACTTGAGTTTGAGCAAACTCTGGGAGATAGTAAAGGACAGGGGAACCTGGAATGCTGCAGTTCATGGGGTCGCAAAGAGTCGAACATGACTTAGTGATTGAATAACAACAACAATTGATCTCATGATCATAAAAACATATTGCTGATTGTATATGAGGGTATTACTGACCTGGTGCTTAACTGGGACATGGTGTGTTTCTAACAGTGGTGATGAATTGCAATGGCCCATTGAAGTTTTTGTGTGATCTTGTGTGTACCAGGTCCTCTCACAGTGGGGGGAAATACAGGCTGAATGTGAGAGTTTTTCTTCCACTGGTTGACATGTCTGGCTATCAACTGATGATGCTTGCTCCAGTGAAACAGATATGTTAATACAGATTTTGTTCTCAATTGACTTCTGTATTTATTTATTCAGTTAATGTTTAAGTTGCAGCTTTAGTGCCTTAGAACGTAGAGAAAGATCAGTAAGGGAAACTCCTGCTCTCAGGAGCTCTTGTCTTGAGCTGTATGTTCTGTGGTGTAAATGTGTAAAAGGCCTCTGTTTTCTCTGATTCAGACTTGAATAGTTTATGTCATTTACTGCTGGACTAGTGGTACATTTCCACAATTTCCAAAAGACTTTTCTTTCAAACTTAAAGTAGAACAAAATCTCTTAAACTTCTGCTATTCATTGTTAAGTATTTTTTGAGATAAATATGACCCAACATCTTGCCAACGTGGAAAACTTTGTTTG
The DNA here is from genome assembly GCF_014754425.2 of Oryx dammah. NCBI lineage: Eukaryota > Metazoa > Chordata > Mammalia > Artiodactyla > Bovidae > Oryx > Oryx dammah. Next base: position 39,166,992 of record NW_024070211.1, on the reverse strand, counting down.
ATGATTCCAGGACCCTCTGATTTGAAAAACAGTTCTGATCATTTTCAGTTGCCTTTAAAAACTTTCTGTTGATCTGTTTTCCTTGACTGTTTGTTCAAGTTCTGCATACATTTTGGCTTAATTATGTTCATGTAATTGTGCATTATTTAGTTAACTTAAAATTGTCCTGAGATTTACTTGTAATTGTGCTAATGGGTTGTATATGTGATTTTCTGCTAATTTTGTTCTGATTTACATGTTTTTGAACAGCGATCCAGATAAACACTATTTAATGTATGAACATGAACGAGTGCCCATTGCAGTCTGTGAGAAGGAGCCCAGCTCCATCATTGCTTTTGCTCTCAGGTATTACTCATAGGGCTTTTTCACCTGTGTTTGTATTTTTATATTTTATGTGTATTTATTAATTAATTGCTGTATTGTTGAGCTCTGTTACATAGAGTAGAGCAAAATATAAGTAAATGTAAAGTAGTAAATATAAGTACAGAATATATATCCTTTGGGTGCCACAGTTTATTCTTTTTGTATCTGGTAATGTACTGTTTACCCAAGTATTAACAGGATGATTCTTAAGCAAGCTCCTAATAATTAAGTTAACTAGGCAAGTTACTTGCTAATTCTTATATCCTCTGTCCATTCTCTGTGTTATAATACGTGTCTATTGTATCCTTTCCTTTGGTTTATTTATTGATATAATACTTGGAACATATCTGCCTTTAATCCTCTGAATATCTTTTTTGTATTCTTCATTTATTTCCTTCCTGCTTCCCACACATAGAAGGTCAAGTTTCCCTAGAGTAATGCTGTTCCTATACCTTAACTCATTTACATGCTCATAATTATGTGTCTTAAAGAAGGACCCCTGTTTAGAAATTTTTATATATTGTGTCTAAAATAACAAAGCTTTTTAATCTTAATGATGTCTTGGCAGTGATAGTACCTAGTTTAAGTAGAATCTAGGATATCTAATAAAAAAAGTTTTTTTCCCTATTGAAAGATATTGAAATTAAAATTTTATTTTTAATATTGGTTACAAGTTGTCCACTTATTCAACAGATATTTGAATGTTGCAGTGTGTGGTATACTCGGTACTGGGTATAAGTGGTAAACAAGATAGATTTATAGATTTCAGCATTTATAGAGTTTAGAGTTACTAGTTGGATAATAAGGAGTTTTTTCCTTTAGAAGATTCCATATGATACATTTTTTTTATCATTGCCTTTTGATGTTCATGAAGTTTTTGCTTCTCCTTTTATTGGTTAGTCAACTGGAAAAGGTCAGTTTTCATTCCAGTCCCTAAGAAAGACAATCCCAAAGAATGCTCAAACTACTGCACAATTGTACTCATCTCACACGCTAGTAAAGTGATGCTTAAAATTCTCCAAGCCAGCCTTCAGCAATACGTGAACCGGGAACTCCAGATGTTTAAAAAAGGCAGAGGAACCAGAGATCAAATTGCCAACATCTGCTGGATCATCGAAAAAGCAAGAGAGTTCCAGAAAAACATCTGTTTCTGCTTTATAAACTATGCCAAAGCCTTTAACTGTGTGGATCACAGTAAGCTGTGGAAAATTCTGAAAGAGATGGAAATACAGACCACCTGACCTGCCTCTTGAGAAATCTGTATGCAGATCAGGAAGCAACAGTTAGAACTTGACATGGAACAACAGACTGGTTCTAAATCGGGAAAGGAGTATGTCAAAGCTGTATATTGTCACTCTGTTTATTTAACTTATATGCAGAATACATCATGAGAAACACTGGGCTGGAAGAAGCACAAGCTGGAATCAAGATTGCCAGGAGAAATATCAATAACCTCAGATATGCAGATGGCACTACCCTTATGGCAGAAAGTGAAGAAGAACTAAAAAGCCTCTTGATGAAAGTGAAAGAGGAGAGTGAAAAAGTTGGCTTAAAGCTCAGCATTCAGAAAACGAAGATCATGGCATCTGGCCCCATCACTTCATGGCAAATAGATGGGGAATCAGTGGAAACAGTGGCTGACATTAGTTATCTGGGCTCCAAAATCACTGCAGATGGTGATTGCAGCCATGAAATTAAAAGACCCTTACTCCTTGGAAAGAAAGTTATGACCAACCTAGACAGCATATTAAAAAGGAGAGACATTACTTTGCCAACAAAGATCCGTCTAGTCAAGGCTATGGTTTTTCCAGTGGTCATGTATGGATGTGAGAGTTGGACTGTAAAGAAAGTTGAGCGCAGAAGGAATTCATGGTTTTGACTTGTGGTGTTGGAGAAGACTCTTGAGAGTCCCTTGGACTGTAAGGAGATCCAACCAGTCCATCCTAAAGGAGACAGTCCTGGGTGTTCATTGGAAGGACTGATGCTGAAGCTAAAACTCCAATACTTTGGCCACCTCACGCGAAGAGCTGATTCATTGGAAAAGACCCTGATGCTAGGAGGGATTGGGGGCAGGAGGAGAAGGGGACGACAGAGGATGAGATGGTTGGATGGCATCACCGACTCAATGGACATGAGTTTGGGTGGACCCTGGGAGTTGGTGATGGACAGGGAGGCCTGGTGTGCTGCAGTTCATGGGGTCACAAAGAGTCGGACACGACTCTGAGTGACTGAACTGAACTGAACATGCTACATGAATAGATAAGAAAGGCATGAAAGTCAATGAAAAAAATGTGTTTTGTAGTATTAGGAAGCAAGTTTTCTAGTTGACATCTCCTTTTTCTAATATCTTGGAAAAATAATACATGCTCACATCTGATTTATCTAAATCGGGATTCCCAGGCTGCCAGTTGGATTTTGTTGGACAGTGCAACCAGAAAAATGTTTTTTTCTTAAAGTTCAATACTTTTAAGTTGAAAAGCACTCTCAAGTCCCTTTCCTCTCTATTACACTAAATGGTGAAGTTTCATGCTTTTCAATGAGCTGTTCAATCCCTGAAGGCATTTGATCTAAATGTTAGTATGGAGGCCTTCACAATCATTGTTTAGGATATTATGACTGTCTGGCATGTTGGATTATATTGTATTATTTTTTGGTGAACATATTAACTTTCTTCATGAAGTTTCTACTTGATAACTTTTGTTAGGTAACTCTAATGTATTTGTCCAAAGTACATTAGATATGGATGCTTATAATGTTTGTGTTTCTATAATGCAAAGCTTATTCTAAAGCATATGATTTACTATAAAAGAAGACCTTAATGTTTAACATATTTCAACCTGTTTTTATCTTAAGTTGTAAAGAATACCGAAATGCCTTAGAGGAATTGTCCAAAGCCACTCAGCGAAACAGTGCTGAAGAAGGGCTTCCAACAAACAGGTGATATGTGATTGAGGAAAATTTATTTTAATTGAACTATATCATTTTCTAGGTGTTCCTATTTCAGTTTTATTACAGCTTATTCTTGATGTAAAAGTTTCTAGAATATAAGCAGTGGGACTCATTTTTTAGCCAGTAATTGACAGAACAAAATTCAAGTATAGCAAAAGACCTTAAAAAGTCTACTAGGTTACAGTTTTCTTGTCATGGAAGTTCAAAGTGTATTGCATATTTACATTTTTAAGTTTTTAAGTACTCTTTGCTGCTTTCATTAAAAAAAATTAACTTCTGAAATTGGTAAACTACTGCCTAGCTTTGTACTTTAAATAATTTAAGAATTTTCCATAATGATTAAAGATCTTAACAGCTAAAAAACAAAGCAAACCCCTGCCAAACCAGCTCTTTTAAGTATTTTTGTTATTTTAGGTATTTGAGACAGAAATTGTCATAATTGTCACCATTGACTTATGGGTGCTATAATATAGCTCTGATAGACCTGAGAAAAATATTTTAAGACCCTATACTCTTATAGCTTTAACATTTTCTTTTTCTTAAAAGCCTAGTATACATTTCAAGACTTTTTCTTCCATGCGAACCTGTGTTTATATAAAATTATGAACCAGATTTCTGATATTGTAGGTGGGGTTAGGTGGAAAGTAGATTAATATAGGAATTAGAGTACTTGTTATTTTGTGTCTGAATCATATAAAACCAACTTTTCTTCTGTTTCTCATTTTAGTACTTTAGACAGCAGACCAAAGAGTAGCAGCCCAATTAGATTACCTGAGATCAGTGGAGGACAGACAAACCGTGCAGTAGAAGCAGAACCACAACCAAGTAAGATTACAAATGGAGAAGTACTTTTGTTTGTAATTGTGGTTTGAAGAAGAAAACACATTAGATAAGAAGTGCCATCTGGCAAGGATTTATTGTTTCTGATCTTTGAAATATAATATGGATGTAAAATTTTTATATCTCTTCTTTTGTGTATATTTTACTTTTCTTTGATTTTTAAGTTTTTGAGTTTGAAATGCCTAGAAGCGTTTCATGCAAAAAGAAGCAGGATCGGCCTTCTTGGTTAGAGCTTTCAGTTTAAAGCATGCAACATAAGAAATATAACATCAGTTTTTTTGTTTGTTTGTTTGTTTTTGCAGCATTGTTGACATTGTGAAAAGAACTTTTCATGTCTTATCTTCTTTAATTCCCACAATAACCCCATATTTGACATATCTCCATTTTTCAGAAAGTAAGTTAAGACTTAGATTAAGCACTTTGCTCAAGGTTACACAGGTAGTGGGGAGCAGAGATTTGAAGTTGTGTTTTTTTGACTTTGTCAGTTAGGAATATTCCCTACAAGTAACAGAAAACCCAGTTAGTGATGGACAGGGGAGCCTGGCATGCTCCAGTCCATGGGGTTGCAAAGAGTTGGACACAATTGAGTGACTGAACTGAACAGAAAACTCAAATCTACTGGGGCTTAAACCAAGGACAGTTTATTTTTGTAAAATAGCAACATCTGCAAATGGGCAGTTGCTGGCATTGGTTCAGCTGCTTGGCTTTGTCATGACAACATAGGGGTTAGTTTCTCTTTGATTTCTCTTAAATTTTACTCATGGTCAGAGATGTCCCACTCTAATGTCTGCATTTGAGGCAGAAGGAAGGGAGGTACAAGCTTCTGCTCTTCCCTTTCATTAGGAAATTCCCTTTCCTTTTCAGTCTCATTGGTTAGAACTGAGCCTCATGGCCACCCTTTCCTGCAAAGGAGACTGAGAAAGTGGTGAGCATCATTGTCCTGGCCAGTTTATACAAATCATGATTATTTTCCTGGGACTCTGCATGCTGCTGCCCTAAAGAAAATTGGAACTCTGTTAGCAAGGAGCAAGGTGGGATTGGATATTGAGGAGGCTGTGATAGTGTCTGCCACCCTAAGCACTTAATGATTGAGATTTGGTGTGGATTTTGTTAATGGTAAATGTACAAAGGGCTTCCCTGAAAGCTCAGTTGGTAAAGAATCTGCCTGCAATGCAGGAGACCCAGGTTCAATTCCTGGGTCAGGAAGATCCGCTGGAGAAAGGATAGGCTACCCACTCCAGTATTCTTGGGCTTTCCTTGTGGCTTAGCTGGTAAAGAATCCGCCTGCAATGCGGGAGACCTCGGTTAGATCCCTGGCTTGGGAAGATCCCTTGGAGGAGGGAAAGGCTATCCCCAAATTAGGATCATTAATGATATGATGAAGCTCAAAAGGAAGAATAAAAGTATAGAGCAAGCTTTAGTGATATTTTTGGTCATCCTGTACTACTTATTTTTGAAAAATGCTAAAACTCAAATTATATATTTTGCTGTGTTAAAATATGGAACACAGACGATATAAATATGTTACTTTTAACTTTGAATCCTCGTAGCTTGGAATACTGTTCTGTATTAGTTTAATGAGCTGTACTGTGATACTATAAGAACCTAGCCCTATCTTAAACTTGTTGCTTAAGATACTATGACAGCCTTGGAAAGAAATTTTTTAAAGTCTTTCTCTATATTTAATAATTTCTCACATTTTGATATGTAGCTATCTGAACATTGCTTTTCTTCTGTTTTTGAAAATAAGAGTGCTTGATTGCCCCCCTAAAGCCCCCATAAACCATATCGAATAATAATCTGTGCAAATAAATCTATCAGTGTTACTCTTATTTATTACTTTCATATAATGGTTACTGCTTACACAGGAATGAATTGAAAATTTTTATTTTTCTACGTGCAGTGACCTGTACTTAATATGTTACCTCTTATTTTTAGCCAAAAAGGCTTCTGGAATGTTGTCCTTCTTCCGAGGGACAGCAGGGAAAAGCCCTGACCTCTCTTCCCAGAAGAGAGAGACCTTACGTGGAGCAGATAGTGCTTACTACCAAGTGGGGCAGACGGGCAAGGAGGGGACGGAGAATCAAGGCATTGAGCCTCAAGGTGTGTTGAAGGAGACCAATGTGCTTGTTTTAGGCTTCAGTTTACTTACTTCAGTTGGTTATGTTTCTTACAGCTTTAAGTAGATGCTTCTACTGCAGAAATCAGGGCCTTCCCGCTCTTCTCACACCGTGGTGGGGTAGAGTGGGAAAAGCCTGGTGCTGGGAGAATCCAGCTAGTTTCACGTATCACTGTTCTCACTTACCGAGTGGAGGAATCAGAAATCCTTACTTGCTGTACCGATAAAGTGGAAAAGCAGTGTCTTCCAAGGTTCACTGAGGACTAAGTGACATTACACATCTGTCTCACTGTGTAGCTCACAGTATATGTTCAAATGAGGTCACCACATTGCCCTCCCAGACATCCCCTTTCTTCTCCAGTCTCTGTAAGGTGGGAGCTACTGATACCCAGCTTCATTTAGGTATTTAAAAAAATACACCTACCTGATGGTGTTTGAATACAGGGTTAGACCAGGAGTCAGATAACTAAGCTGACCTGTCTTTGTAAATAAAGTTGTGGTGGAACACAGACACATCCTTTCGTTTACTTACTGTCTGGCTGCTTTCCCATTATATTGGCAAATTGAGTAGTGGCAACTGAATAAAATACTTACCATCTGGCCCTTTAGAGGAGTAGTTTGGCAACCCCTGGATTACAGCATGAATTAGTAGTTTAAGAAATAGAAATTGCATGACACGTTTTTATTAATAATTAAGATCTGTGTTTAGTATTCTATAGGCTGTGATCCTTAGAAGGCATTGGTGCTTTGAAAAAAATAATTTTGAAATGGGAACCTTAGAGGATGACTTGTTCTTCTAGATGTTAAAATATATTACAACTTTACAGTAATTAGAGTTAAAATATATTACAACTCCACAATAATTGTCTGGCAATAAGTTTGCCAGACACATTAGTCAAATTAAAAAAAAAACAGCTCTGATGTAGATATTAGTATATTTTCTATAGTGAACATATATCTTAGTGTATGATAAAGAAAGCGTCTCAGAATATTGGGAAAGCATTACTTTATACACAGGGAAAACTGGTCATAAACTCTGGTAAAATAGCCACAGAAAGTCTTGATGTTAGAATTGAGTAAGTTTATTGCCATCATAGGGATTATTTAACTATAAGAAAAATTATTCTTCAATCTGAATTCTCTGATTTTTAATCTAAAAATTGATCTTTCAAAAGGTACATACATTTTTATTGTAATAATTTATAGTTAATTGTATACATGATCCTTGCTTGAGCATGGCTTGAGTAGGATAATACTAATTGACTTAGTTTTTAGTTTATATCAGGGAAAAAGAACACACAAAATAAACTGATAACTGCCTAAAACTTTGGCTTTACTAATGATGTTAAATCTTTTAGATGAAGTAGATGGAGGAGATACACAGAAGAAACAACTTACAAATCCTCATGTGGAGCTTCGTACGTATGAGATAAATTTCTGGTTTGGGGACCCAGGACTATAATTGAACAACTTCATTATTTGAAACTCCTAGCTTCACACTAGACAAATATCCTATCTCTTGAAATGAATACTAAGTCTTTGTGCTGATGAGCATTTGTTTCATCTAGATTTAGTTTATAAAGTATACATTATTTAATTTTAAAGGAAATCTATTTGTAAATTAATTTAAATATAATTTAATTTATAAGTTTTAATTTAATTAGATGTCTAAGGTTTAAATAATTTGTTCCTGTATAATTTAGAGCCACAGTACCTTACCAAGGCATCTAGAATTGTGTGTGCCTGTTTTGTTACCCAGGATAGTAACACAGTGAAATTTAAGATATAACCATACAATGATGAAAATGCAGTCACCAGCATAAAATTAGAACCGAGTCTTGTTTTGTTTGTTTTTTTTTTCTATAAATATGTAAGGGTGGTCCTAAGGTACTCTCTTAATCCTTCCTTAAGATAACACAATAGTGATAAACAGGAATGTAGTAGACTTAACATGAAAAATACTATCATGGAGAAAATTAAATGCTTGCATTTGGTGTGGGGGTGGAGAGTGGGCAAGAAGGAAAAGATATTTCTGATTCAGAAGAGCTTTTTTCTAAAAACATTTCTGTTTATAGAATTTTCGGATGCCAATGCCAAGTTTTATTGTCGGCTCTACTATGCGGGAGAGTTTCATAAGATGCGAGAAGTGATTCTGGGCAGCAGCGAAGAAGATTTTATTCGTTCCCTTTCTCACTCTTCTCCGTGGCAGGCCCGAGGAGGCAAATCAGGAGCTGCCTTTTACGCTACTGAAGGTAGGCCTTTTTGCTGTTGTTGTTTAGTTGCTCAGTTGTGTCTGACTGTTTGCGACCCCATGGACTTAGCCTGCCAGGCTCCTCTCTCCATGCAAGAATACTGGAGGCAAGAATTTCTCCAGGCAAGAATACTGGAGTGAGTTGCCATTTCCTTCTCCAAGGCCTTTTTGATCATTTGATAATTAAGCAGCATCCATCTTTTTTCCCTCGGATAATTTATGAATCCCTTGAACTGAGGTAATGTGATGTGTCATTTAGCAAACATGTTTTTCTTTTTATGCTTGAGAGGATGAAAGAAGAACATTGAAAAAATACATGGTGTACAGTGTATAATGAAAGACAAGTATTGATCAAACCCCTATTAAATTCTTTCTAGTCCCAAGTTTTCCACATGTAAATAGTAACAGAACTTCTAGAAAACTCACAAGGTACCTCAGAGCTGATGGGAGAAAGACAAAAATTGAAACATTTGACTTGAAAACTGGAAGGCCAAGTTCTTAACCTGCAGAAGTTTACAGCAGATTTTGACCATTTGTACTACATGTTTGAGTTCTCCGTACTCACTGAAAATGCAGTTAATTGAGAAAATGCATCAGGAAAGATGTGCTTGATAGGCACTTTCATAACTGTTAGTTCCTGGATTGCTAACAAAGGAGTTTGTAACATTTTACTTGGTAGTTTTAAAAAGTACATCATCTAGCTATGACTTCAAGTGTGCAACTGTCAAATGTAGAGTTTTCTTGACTATATAAATTCTCAAAAGCCCTTCCAAACCTTCAACTTGAGAACTATATTCTGATCAAAATCTTCTCAGTGTTATCATGTTAAAAATATCCCTTCAAAATATGAAGAGAGCAAGTCATTTAGGAGTCTTAGAATGATTTATTTTAGATTACCTCAGTAAATATTGCAACTGAATAAACGTGAAATTTTTGCCTCTTAGATGACAGATTCATTTTGAAGCAAATGCCTCGTCTGGAAGTCCAGTCTTTCCTTGACTTCGCACCACACTACTTCAATTACATTACAAATGCCGTTCAGCAAAAGGTAGAAACCTAAACCCTGATCTGTAACTAGAGTTTACTGATCCATTTCACCTCCTGAAAGTCCTAAGGGCAGTTTTCTCTATGGTAGTAAGTGAACAGAATTGTGCTTTTGAGGTGTGGCGGAAAGCTGTGTGTGTGTGCGTGTACGTGTGTCTGTGTGTGCGTGTCTGTGTGTGTGTGTGTGTCTGTGTGTGTGTCTGTGTGTGTGTGTGGCGGAAAGCTGTGTGTGTGTGTGTGTGTGTGTCTGTGGCGGAAAGCAGTGTGTGTGTGTGTGTGTAGTTTGCCCACTTGTCATTAAACAGAGACCCTTCCAGTGAGAATATGAAGGAGTCATGTAGATTTTTTTTCCATTTATTGGTTTGTTGCCTTTTATTGGAAAAATTATGTCATAATAAAATTCGTGAATTTTAGAAATTGTGAAGGATTATCCCTTGGGAGAATATTAAAGTTTATTGGCATTGCTGCTTTACTTGCTTCATAGATTCAGAATATCTTTTAAGGTCTCCTGACTCATATTAATAGAAAATCATGTCTGGATAATACATGAATAATCCAGATATTGATATTAAATTATAAATAATCCTTTTTAAAAATATAGTTGACTTACACTATTGTTATTAGTTTCAGGTATACAAAATAATGATTTAGTATTTGCAGATTATACTTCATTATGATTTATTATATGATAATGGCTGTAATTCCCTATGTGTTAATATATGACATAGCCTTACTGCTTTTCTGTTTGTTACAGAGTAGTTTGTTATTCTCATAGAAAAAATTTGTCCCTCCACCATTCCTTCTCTGCGTTGGCAGCCACAGGCTTGTTTTATATTTCTTAAGTCTGTTTCTGTTTTGCATGTACATTCATTTGTATCTATTTACTCTTGCTGAATTAGAGACCTACTGCATTGGCCAAGATTCTTGGAGTTTACAGAATTGGTTATAAGAATTCTCAGAACAACACTGAGAAGAAGCTAGATCTCCTTGTCATGGAAAATCTTTTCTATGGGAGAAAGATGGCACAGGTAAGGATAATGAACCACGCAAACTATTTAGCTGCTGGATCCCTTCATTCTTCTGGTTCCTGAACATGATGATTAGAGAATAACATGGTATTTGATAGTAAATATTAAACTTTGGTTACTGGGTCAGCTTTAACTTTTGAGTTACTGAAAGAATAAAGAGGAATATGGTGGTCTGGTCCTAAAATTTAACATAACCAATATCCTAGAAACACAGAATTACAGAGTAAGAAGGCAGATCCAATGGGTCTGGCCATTTTAAAGATGAAGAAACTGAGGCTCAGAGGAATTGAGGACTTTATCAAGGTCTCACAGCTCTTCCTAGAATTCAAGTTGGTCTAGATTCTAGAACAGTGCTCTTCAATATGCTGGTCTTTGAACTGTTTCCAGTCTGTGGAGCTAGGAGCTTGTACGAGAATGTAATTTTTTTTTTTTAGAATGTAATTTAATGTACTGCTTTCTTCATTGAGAAAGTCTTGTGTAGCAAAAGCAGCTGCTGAACTAAACTGTAGGTTTAATGATGTAATCCGTTTACATTCTGGCATCAGCTTCTCTTTCATCTTGAGTCAGGAGCAACTGACTAGCAGTGGTCTGTAGAATACGCCTCAGGTTCCACCTGTCTAGTTCCCAAGTCCCCTGACTAGCATTGCTTTTCCTACTGTCTAGAAATTCCTAGAAATACTGTTGCTTCTGTATTGTCCTTTATAATTTCACAGTTTTGATATCAAAACTTGAAATTTCCTAAGACTTTGTTTACGTCTGTTTTTCAAACTGCTTTATGAATCAGCAATATATTTTTGGAGTTACTTGTTAATGTTTTTTATAGTTGATTAAATGGGTCAGTATATTTCTGACATATTTGAATATTTGGGAACCTCGTTATTAGTTTCATATGATACAATTATATCGCCATGTGCTTTTTGTATTATACAATGACAATGTATGCATTCAGTGACTTACATAAGTTATAAATTTTAAAGTTAAATATTAAAGTGTTTAAGGATAGTGGCTACAAGGAAGCTGTCTGCCTTTTAAATTTAATTATATTAATTAACCATTTGTAGCAACTCACATAAATGACAGAGAATTTTCTTTCTGCTAGGTTTTTGACTTGAAGGGTTCACTTAGGAATCGAAATGTAAAAACCGATACCGGGAAAGAGAGCTGTGATGTCGTTCTTCTGGATGAAAATCTCTTAAAGATGGTTCGAGACAACCCTCTGTATATCCGTTCTCATTCCAAAGCTGTGCTGAGAGCCTCGATCCGGAGCGACTCCCACTTCCTTTCTAGCCACCTCATTATAGACTATTCTTTGCTAGTTGGGCGAGACGATACCAGCAATGAGCTAGTAGTTGGAATTATAGGTAGGTCAATGAGCATGTCTTATGTGCAGTTCATGATTGAAGCCAGAGTAATCTTTGAAGACTATACAGAACCTGGTGTAGTAATAGCTTATTGAATGTTTTCACAAACTCATTTGAAATTTTAAAAATAATAGTTTTTCTGTTCTAGTACTTTTATTCATATTTCTCATTTCCATTTTCATTACCAAAAAATATATGTATTCAGGAATTTACTTAAGATGAAGGCCTGTGAGGTTGTTATGAGGTTTGGAAGAATTAATATGGTAAAAAACCCTTAGGACAGCCCTTGGCATATTGTCTGCACCTGCAATATTGCCAGCACTCAGTGTTAACTAATGTAGAAGTAATAGCAGTGGTAATTGTGATTGTTATCTGCTTATATTTATTAAGAGAGCTTTTACTGCTAATCTCACCCCCTGCAACAGATTATATCCGAACATTTACCTGGGACAAAAAGCTTGAGATGGTTGTAAAATCAACAGGAATTTTAGGAGGACAAGGTGAGCAGAATTTTTGTTCTGTTTACTCTTTAAACTGTTCTCATTATCTTCCTCATCAGTTAACATATAACAAATGGATACTTCAGAAAAAATTATAAAACATAACTGGTTATCTTTGACTTTATCATCATTTCCAAAATGATCAGATAATAAAAGGAATTGTTTAAATGGGGAAATATGGGATCTTAAATATGTGTTAAGATGCGGTACCTGCTGCATGCTGAGTTATGTCCGACTCTTTGTGACCCCTTGGACTGTAGCCTGCCAGGCTCCTCTGTCCATGGAATTCTCCAGGCAAGAATACTGGAGTTATCATTTCCTACTTCAGGGGATCTTTCCGACCCAGGGATCGAATCCACCTCTTGTGCCTCCTGCTTTGGCAGGTGGACTCTACCACTGCATCATCTGGGAAACTCTGTTAAGAAACCAGAGGTTCTCAAAATGAAAAGTTAAAGGAAAGAAAGGCCAGAGTTCCTGAACAGGAGGTTGTCCTGATTTAACGCTTGAAGTACTTCAAGTTCTCTGACCACTGAGAGCAACAGGTTGCTTTCAGACATTTCTCATTACTAGGCAAGAGCGTCTTTTAAAAGAAAAAAGTCCTACCAAGAAGGACCTGTCCCTTGTCATGTTGCACAGTGAGCGCCCTCCCTTTTTTCTGAGCCCATCATAGTGTGTGTGTTTACAGGACATGGCATTTTATGTTCGTTTACATGAAAGAACATAGCTGTCGAAGTCAGTGGTCTGGTCAGTTATGTAACAGCTTCCTTTTTTTCTCTTTACCCTTTTGTAATCCTAGGTAAAATGCCAACTGTGGTCTCTCCAGAGTTGTACAGGACTAGATTCTGTGAAGCCATGGACAAATATTTCCTGATGGTGCCAGACCACTGGACAGGCTTGGGTCTGAACTGCTGAAATGAAGCACATACTCTGAAACGGACCAGGAGGAAAAGGGGGCTTGGAACCAAAGGACCACAAGTCAGCTACATGTTCTGTTTCTTTGTCACATTCGCCACAGTGTGCAAAGGCCTTTCAGTTCTGAGGTTGGGTAGGCCATCTGTAGCTGAAGGGTTGAAACTCCATGGATTTGCACTTTGGCTTTTGATGCCTACAAGTTAGCTAACCGTGGGCTGGGAAATTGCGCAAGTATTTTGTTCACATAAGCTGAAATCTAGATTTCATTTCAAAGGTCTGAGAACAAATGTATGGTTGGAGATGAGATTGGTTGAACAATGGGTTGTCATGTTTGCTGACAACGCCCTTAAGCAAACAGTGTCTCATAGATTGTGACTCTCCTGGCCTCACATTGGATACATTCTTTATCTGGAAAGGATTGGTAGAGCTGGTGAATTTTTCTTGTGTTTCTTATGTAACAATTTAATGTTTGCCTGTTATCAGAATTTCTGAAACTTTAAAACAATTCTGAATTATTCTATCAAGGGCCAGTTAAAGAGATGGATGCAAGCTGTTCTTGTTCTGCTGAGGAATTTGACTTAAATTGGGAATCCTGTTGTGTTCTGTATCTTGCCCTGTTTTCAAGTATGTTTGATATTTTTCAAGTTCTATCACTTCTTGTCTGTGGGTAACAGGAGGCCACAGCCATTAACTTCAGGCCTTTTTCTGGAGCTGTTTTTTAAGCCTGTTTACAACTTTTGTGCAAATAATACGCAGAACTGCACTTGTCTGCACATGCTCATAGTTTAGGTTTTTCTCCCACTTTCAGGGAGATATTACTAAATGAGTCTAAAATGACTAAATCCCCAAAGGGATAATTATTAATGGAAGATTATTTTTAATCTAAAAAGAAAAATTAGGCCTGATCCAAGAAATTGGGTGAGGGAAGCACTCGCCTGTTCTTTGTAGAGGTAAAGGACCTGCAGTGTATTACTGTATACTATAGGTGTAACTAGTGATTTATGTAGCATCTATAAAATTACAATGTTTCCCATATGGACATCCTTGTCCTCTAACTTTGTGTATGAATTTCTAGGCCAGTTCTGACTGTTGAGAAATGTTAAGAAATAAGGTATTTTTAGTAAGAAACTCCTTGTTTAATAGTTTTTGTTTGTCTAAAAAGTGATGAGAAGTACTAAACTATGGCTAACAACATAACCCCAGATACTTTCTCTCAGCTTCTTCCCATAATAAGGCCAATTTGGGGATTTATAACATTTTAAGGTTTCCACTCCTTCAGGCTTCCCATAGTAGCATGTTTCTTCTGCAACTTCCACATAATAAGAAAAAATCTGGATACATTCCAGTTACAGAGACTTAAGTTTATGAAATAGGAACATTATTGAAAGTTTACTTGAGAAAATGAAAGCATTAGTTCGGTGTTTGGTGCTTATTAGAGACATGGTTTGCACTAGAAACAAGCTGACCAAGGACCTCCGACTGATCTGATGACAGGCTTTTTTTTTTTTTTAAACATACGGTGTGCCTTTTGAACAATACAAAGCCCTGATGTTGGTTTTGATGTCAAAGACCAGTCCAGGACTGGAAGATGTGGAGATATTCACTCCTCTTATGTCCAGGAACAATGGATACTGCATCTCATTTCTAGTGTAAACATGTCTTGCGGTCTCTGTTTATTTTTTTGTGTCAGGATACTTAGGGTTGTTTACCCTATCCGTTGCTCACACCTCTAGTCAGGAACACTTCCAGGAGCAGGTGTCTTCCCCCAGATGCAATCAGATTGTTTCTCTGTTTTGGTCTCAATACCATATGTACAGCTTGAATGCTCCATTGGAATAGGTCTTGACAATAATGTGTCTTCTTGATTTTGGTTTCCTTGCCCATGACTTGAAGAACCAATTATTATTATTATTTTTTTTAAGTACTGCTGTTGCTTAGGTATTTTTGTGGCTAAAAAAATTCCAATGTAGTGTAATCTGAAGCAATACTTGTTTTCTTGCAAGGGTGATCTGTCCATTTAAAACTGTCTTAATGAAGGGAAAATATAAAACTTAATTTGTCATGAGTGGTATAACTGTATACCTGGCCTCCTGCTGCTCTTATTTAGGCCACTACCAGATATATAAGGCTGTATACTCAGTGTTAGGCTCTGAGTGACTGTTTACCTCTGTTGAATTCCCCACTGAGGCCTGGAGAACCTTGATGATGAAAAATTAAGAATGAGGAAGGAATCTTAATACTTTCCTCTGTAGCATAAAAAACACATTCTGAGAATAGTTGATAGTAGCACAAGAAAGCTATGTAAACATGTTGCATTGTATAAAAATCTTATCTACAGATATAAACTGTTTTAATGCCATCAGAACTAAAAATATAAAGGATTTCCTTTTCCTTTTTTTCTTTTTTACCCAAGCCTGAGAAAAACAAGGGGAATAAACTGTTGGAAGCCCTTTTGTAGTCTATTGAATGTTTTAAGTTTATAGATACTCAAATTTTCATACAGAATGTTCTACTTATAATTGTTCCCTTGATTCAGCAAGTGAGTGGTTTTCTAGCTTTGGCTTTTATTTGGTATTGTAAATAGTAGGGTTGTATTGGTTTTTGTGGCATTAGCTTCTCCTTGGCTTTTTACCCATTAATGGTGGACTTACATAAAACTGCTGAGGAAAGTTATCTACCTATAGAAAGTTTGCTTTAGCTAGCAGAGTACAAACCCTTGTGAATGAGCCTGGTGATAAAACAGACTAGGCCATTCATTATTCCTCAAGTGTTAACATACTGACTTAAGCAGTATTCAAACCATTTAGTGCAATGCCTTTTTTGTTTGTTTTTGTAACACGGGTGCAGTTGTATTATAGAAAAATAAAAATTACAATCATGAGCAGTTTTATTAATGCTGCTATGCTGGTTTTGTAAAAGAAAAATGTACATTATGTCTTTGACAGGTTTAATTTTAATGAGAGAAATGACATTGTAAATCAGAATAGCCTCTTTTAATTTAATATGAAAAATCCAATTAACAATATTGAAAATACTTAGTGTATTATATTGTATATATTTCTCTACTTTGGTTCCGGCTGTTTTATATGATTGACATGTTATTTAAGAAATAAAACTGCCTTGATCTTTTGGAAACTTAACACTGTAAAAAGAGGACTTACAATAAACTGAGAATCAATTTCACTTTGTTTTGAATCTGCTTGAGAAAATTAACAAAAGGAGATGGGAGTTGGCGCCTAAGCCTAGCCCAGGCCCAGCTGTGTTGCCCTCTGTTCATTCTGTCCTCCTTCTATTGGGAGAATCAAAGCCTTTCTCTAATAAATAACCCTTCTCTATAGATCTAAGAAAGGCGGGTGCTAAATCCTTGGGTTCACGTCACCCAGTAGGGGCCTGGCCTTTTCTGTTCATCTCCTTTTCCTCAGTTCTTCTGTGTTTCGTTAGGGCACTCAAGAAAGTTCAGCCCTTGCCCAGCGGGGAATGGCTGAGTCCACCTCCAGGGCAGGCTCTATTATTAGTTGCTCCCACTCTTCACAGGGTCCCTGAAGAGGATACAACAAACTGCATCCTGCAGCTGTAAGCATGGCAACTCTCACCCACCATGGCTGGGACTCACGTGACAACAGTGAGAACCCCTGGACAGAGTAGGTGACTCCTGCCCCAGGGATGCCCAGGTGGCCTGCGCCTGCTTCCCCAAACCCCCAGCTGTGGCAGGAAAACTGTTTCATTGGATTTTTTTTCCCATTGTTTTTCTGTTCTCTATTTTGTTTATCTCTGCTCTAATCTTTATTATTTCATTCCATCTGCTCACTTTGCATTTTGTTTATTCTCCTTTTTCGGATTCCTTAAGGTATAAAGTTAGGTTATTGATTTGAGATCTTTTTAATGAGCATATTTATATCTTTGAACTTCCCTCTTAATTCTTCTTTCACCGCCTCCTGTAAATTTGATATGTTGTGTTTACATTTTCACTTATCCTTGAGTTTTTTTTTTTTAATCTCTTGTGATTTCTTCTTTGATCTTTCAGTTGTTCAATATTTTGTTTAATTTTTACATTTTTGTGACATTTCCAGTTTTCCTACTGTTACTGATTTGTCATTTCATTCCATTGTGGTTGGTAAAGATACTTGGTATGATTTCATTCTTGTTAACAATTTATGCCTCCTCCCCCCAAATTTTTGTTCTAAAGCATGCATTCTGATGTCTTAGGCCAAAGCAAAAGAGAAGAAAGGTGAGGCAGAGATCTAAGTAAAGTGTTTTTGAAACTGATAAACATGAGTAAAATACATGAGGAAATCACAAGTTGCTGATCTAGGAATTTTTTCTGATGTCTTCACCTATTGAAAGTTTAATTTTTTTAATTAAAAAAATTTTTAAGTTTATATCTTTTCCTGACTTGTTAAATTGAAAATAACATCTATGAAAAGATCATTTTACTGTAGTCAAAAATGATATCCTTTTTACTGATGTCCTTTAACGCATCTTTGGAGTCAGTTGATTTGAATTTGGCCCTGATTGGTGGTTGTTTACTGATTATTTAACATTTTTCAAATTTACCATATTATGTGTGGCAGAGTGGAAAACTTTTTTTTTTACCTGTATAAATTCTCACCTTTAGGACATTGTTTGCACTTATGTGGCGTTTAGCATGGTGCCATGAAAACTGCCCTCCTTCATATCCTTGGTGGAGGAAGATATTTTCAGGGAGATGGCTGTTTCCCAAGAATGAAACAAAATGAGGTTGCAGTGGTGAGCAGTGACCAGTAGAGGGCTCTGAAGTACTTGATCCTAAGATTTCCAAATCTGCTAGGAGAGCTATTTGAAGCCCTTAGAGGGACCAGTGGGACTGGGGGAACCCAAGTCCCCCAAATCTTTGCCAGAGTCCTAAGTGTCTTCTAAGTTATTCTTTTACAAGAGTGTGTACATCTCAGAATATGTAGTTTTCATTTGGAGGTTTAAGTTGGAAATAGCAGTATTTTTTAATGAGTGTAACTCTTTTTTACAAATGAGGGTAACACTAAAAGCTTTTCATTTGAAAGAGCACATGCTTGATGCATTTTCTGTTCATAACATCGCTGAAATAGTAGTGTCAAGGCTGTACAAATAACTGTCAGAAAAAGGACATTAGAAAAACCGGAGAAATCTCAATAAAGCATGGACTTGAATTAATAATGATGTTTCTACATTGTTTTATTGTGACAGTTGTACTTTAATAAATGTAAGATATCAGTAGTAGGAGAAACAGGGTGCAGGATATCTGGAGACTGTCTATACTGGCTTTGTTATTCCCACAGAAACAAAACAACAAAAACAAAAAATAAATGAGTTGTTATACAGTGGATAGGAATAGGCCTACCTTAGAGATATTGGTTTTAGTGAGATTAAGTTAGAGGGTCTTTTTTGTCCTTACTAGCCTGTTGAAATATTTTTTCTTTCCCTGTTTCAAAAACCAGCTGCTCTATATAAAGTAGCTAAGCCAGTGAAATGAAGATACCAGTTGGGTTCTACAGACGTGGATATGGATGATCAGCTGCAGAGGATTGGAGCAACTGTGGCTTTTGGTATCTGTGATTGGCCTGGAACCATTTCCTCAAAGATAATGAGGGACAGCTGGACAGCTGTGTCCCTGTCCTTGGTAGTCTTCATGTATGTCAGATCAGTATCCTGAGGGATACCCATCCCCCACAGATCTCTGGGTCTCTCTCTCTCTCTCTCTCTGTGCAGCTCCCTCCTCTCCAGTATTCTGACCTCAGAACTGAGGGTCTTGGTCTCCTGGGATTCTCAGCTATCTCCTTACCCCAAGGGACAGATCAGGGTCCTTCCAGACGTAACTGAAGACACTCAGGACTTATTTCCTCTCCAGGATTCCTGTCCTTGATTGGCTGATCTCTTTACCCCTGTCTTGAAAATTGCTGTTTTATATATTTTGCCTGATTTTCTTGATTGTTTCAGACAGGAGGGTAATTCTGCTCCCTATTATCTCACCTTGGCCAGAAGCAGAAGGCCAAGTCAGATGATATTTCATAGAGCATATTTGAACGCCGCGTCGCATTATTGTTACAGTGTTTTCTCCATCTCGGGGCTGCTGCTGTGCATGCTCACTTGTGTCCCACTCTTTGGACTGTAGCCTGCCAGTTCCTCTGTTCACGGGGATTTGGGGGCCACAATACTGGAGTGGATTGCTATTTCCTCCTCCAGGGGATCTTTCTATTTGTAACTTTTAAAAATGATTTTTAAAAAGATCTAGTCTCCTAGTTGAAATCCTGTTATCTGAAACAATGAGAATAGATGATAGTATACCAGGAAGAGAATTTTTTAATTAGTTCAGTATGCAAAAATATGCCTTGAACTACCTCTAGCTGGGTGTGACCCTATCCACAGATACACATTATGTCCTGGACAGGGCATGCTCTGGGCAGATATAAACCCTAAACCAGACTCCTGATGGTGACACCATCTTTGCCTTTTAGCTTCTCATCCTGAAAGTACTGTTGAACACTACAAGATTATTCAAGAATGTTAGGATATAATTAATAGCTCTTTTGTGTATTGGTAGCAGAACTTGGTAGGTGCTTCTAGATTTTTCCACATAGAATTTGATGGCCATTTCTGCCACTAACTTGCCGCTTTATCAGGAAAAACCCATCTATCTGGCAGCTCCATTCCCCCACACTCTTGGACGGTCAGCATCCTCTCCAGTAACAACACTTGAAAGGCCAAATGGCAGCGTGGTATCACTAAAGAACTTACTGTTTAGAGTGGCGCAGCTCAAGTTACTGCCAGAAGTGCACACCTCTAGACTCCTAGAAATGATTCCTTTAGTCACATCTCTTTTGACTTGTCTCATCTCTCTCGCACAGGGTTCCTGGTATTTCTCATCTGTGGTCATCTCTAAATGCCCAGAGGTGGAATTTACAAGGATTATCCTTACTTCCAGAGGATTGCTTTTTCCTTCCGCCCACTGGGGGGTGTGTGCGTGCTCAGTCATGTCTGGCTTTGTGACCCCGTGGACTGAAGCCCGCCAGGTTCCTCTGTTCAAGGAATTTTCCAGGCAAAAATACTGGAGTGGGTTGCCATTTCCTTCTCCAGGGGATCTTCCCAACACAGGGATCAAACATGCATCGCCTGCATTGGCAGGTGAATTCTGTACCACGAGCACCTGGGAAGCCCTCTGTCCATTGGACGTGAATATAATTATCGGTGACCCTGAAGAAACTGGATGAGATGACTGAGAAATCCAAGCTCTTTGGTTATGATGGAAGGTAGACACTCACTGCCTTCATCCAAGCTGGGAAGCTGTTGTTGGGAATGCTCAGGCTGGCTGCTACAGGAATGGGACTTTTGTCTGCTACTTTTCATCAGTGTGGTGTGTGCTATTCTCCATACTATAGCAGCAACACTTTATCATGTATCCTGGTGGTAATAAGCCACCAAATGAATAGAGGGTTTCCTTGGAATGAATCAACCTATGGTTATTTGCTTCATGTTATTTTGGTTTCCAAGTCTTGTTTGATTTTGCAACATTTTCCCAAATTGCTGTGTGTGTGTGTGTGTATTCAGGTTCACTGGGAAAATTATTAACAGCTGGGTGATTCTAAAACACTTTCTCTTTTGTTTTTGCTTTTAACCAAGTTTAATTAACCAGAGAAAACCTATATTGTTGTTTAGTCTCTTAAGTCATGTCTGACTCTTTGAAACCCTATGGAAGTTTGAAACCCCTGCCAGGCTGCTCTGTCCCATGAGATTTTTCCTCCAGCCCAGCGTTTCTCATGATGTACCCTGCATATAAGTTAAATAAGCAGGGTGACAATATACAGCCTTGACGTACTCCTTTTCCTATTTGAAACCAGTCTGTTGTTCCATGTCCAGTTCTAACTGTTGCTTCCTGACCTGCATATAGGTTTCTCAAGAGGCAGGTCAGATGGTCTGGTATTATCACCTCTTCAGAATTTTCCACAGTTTATTGTGATCCACATAGTCAAAGGCTTTGGCCTAGTCAATAAAGCAGAAATAGATGTTTTTCTGGAACTCTCTTGCTTTTTCCATGATCCAGTGGATGTTGGCAATTTGATCTCTGGTTCCTCTGCCTTTTCTAAAACCAGCTTGAACATCAGGGAGTTCACGGTTCACGTATTGCTGAAGGCTGGCCTGGAGAATTTTGAGCATTACTCTAATTAGCGAATTTGAAAAACTGCAAACTAAAAGTTGTTCCAGAACAACATGTACATGTGTATGAATGAAGAGTTTTATTGTTTTCAGGGCAGCAACAAAATACCACTTTTGGAATAAGGTGAACCCAGAATCCATGAAAATGTTAGATTTACAGTTCATGTGACATTTCATGGCTCCTCGGAGTACTCAGTATTACTGTATCATCTATTTACATTTATATAATATTTTAGGTCTATGTGTGAACTAGATGAATTCTTTTCTCAATTCATCTGTATTCCTGTCAGCCTCATCCTGAAAGGAAGAGTGTCTTCTCTTCTCTAAGATAATCTCCTCTCTCCTCTTTTATTCAAGTTAATTTTTACTGAAGAATAGTTGTGTTAGTTTCTGCTGTACAGCAGAATGAATCAGTTGTACATATACACATGTCCCTCCCTTTTGGACTTCCTTCCCATTCAGGTCACCCCAGAGCATTAAGTAGAGTTCCCTGTGCGGTACAATATGTTCTCATTAGTCATCTGTTTTTATGGGCCAGCAGTATATATGTGTCAATCCCAGTCTTCCAATTCCTCTCACCCTCTCTTTTATTCTTGATCCTTTACTCTCCCGTCTCCTGCTGAATCTTTCTCCAAAAGTAGCCTTTATTTTCCCTGTACCTTTAACTACTTCTGTTGTATTTACTCTTTCCTTTCAATATGCTGCTTTGTTGAAGTTCCAGTCACACAGTCTTCTCTCTCAACCCTCCCTAGTGCCATGATCCTCTCCTTTTTCTTCCTTCTGTTACAGAATTTGAGAAGGCACCTGCTGCATTCATTGTTCCCTCATCCTCACCTCACCTCATCCTCTGCAGTCTACTTTCTGTGCACACTGATCGCTCCTTTGAAGGTTACTTTTCGATTTAGCATGCTTTTGAAATTAAATGGCTTAACTACATGTTGATTACTATTTAGAATTGAAAAGACATTTATTTTTTAATGAAATCCAGGCAATACCGTCACTCATTCAATCAACAAACATATCTGGAACTAGGTCTTGACTAGGTCCTGCTGCTGCAGAAATGAAAGACATTACTCCCAGCCTCAAGAGCTTACAGCTCAGTGGTGGCAATGGATTAGAAAACAGCCATAATATGTGAATGTGTTGTCACTTGTGTTAGTCACTCAGTTGTGTCCGACTGCGACGCTATGGACTGTAGCCAACAGGCTTCTCTGTCCGTAGGATTCTCCAGGCAAGAATACTGGAGTGGGTTGCCATGCCCTCCTCCAGGGGATCTTCCCAATCCAGGGATCAAACCCACCTCTCTTAGGTCTCCTGCACTGGCAGGCGGGTTCTTTACCGCCAGTGCCACCTGGGAAACCCAAGAAATGAAAAAAGACTGTTAAACATCCATTTTGTTGATAGAGGTAAACATTCTCTGATTGAATATGTTTATTCAGTTAGCAGCATGACCAATTTGCTGATTGGAAGAATGTGGTTTAAGTGAATTTAGAAAGATTTGTTTTTCACTTTTTAAATTGAGAATTAGTTACAAAATTCTTTTATTCATTTTTAAGATATAACCTTGACGCAGTCTTCTTTGTAAAGTGATATATCCCTGCTGTGATAATCAAGAGAGTTTAAATAAAGCACCTAATTTTAAAGCATTTCTCATTTAACGTGCTGAATAGCTGAGGGAGGGAGTTTCTCTAAGTTAAGGCAGAAGGAGAACTCAAAACTCCTGTGAGACAATTAGATGAAATCCCACCTAAAAACAAATTATTAATAGTTTGAAACTTCCTACGAAGTTTCTTGCTAGGAAGGTGGGCTTCTCTTGTGGCTCAGCGTAAAGAATCTGCCTGCAATTTGGAGACCTGGGTTCCATCCCTGGGTTGGGAAGATTCCCCTGGAGAAGGGAAAGGTTACCCACTCCAGTATTCTGGCCTGGAGAATTCCATGGAGTGTATAGTCCATGGGTTGCACAGAGTCGGACATTATCAGAGCGGCTTTCACTTTCTTTCCCTAGGAAGGTAGAGATTTCTTACTTTTGTGTCCTCCATAACAATTCTTTGCATAACTTAACTATGAGACAAGGCCATGGCACTCTAGGGACAAACTGCTACTACTTTTAGCCATAGTTGAAGAAACTGAAGAAGTTTCTTGTCATGTGACTTGATTTTCATGACCCTTACTGATTGATCCAATCTTTTTCTATGCCCAAAGCAACTCTCCGAATAGGTGGGAAGCAGAGACTCAGTCCAATAGGACTCAGCTCCATGTTGCTGCTGTTGTTAAGTCGCTTCAGTTGTGTCTGACTTTGTGTGACCCCCCATAGATGGCAGCCTACCAGGCTCCCCCGTCCCTGGGATTCTCCAGGCAAGAATACTAGAGTGGGTTGCCATTTCCTTTTCCAATGCGTGAAAGTGAAGTTGCTCAGTTGTGTCCGACTCTTAGCGACCCCATGGACTACAGCCCACCAGGCTCCTCCATCCATGGGATTTGGATGGTGCCAAATATGTGTGTGCACGTGTGTGCACTGAGACAACAGAGGGAGAAACCGAGAGGGAAGCTGAGTCCTGAGCATGGTTTAGAAGCTAGGACTGTGTGTGTGTGTGTGTGTGTGTGCATAGTTTAGAAGTGAGGACTGTGTGTGTGTGTGTGTGTG